>NC_092231.1:42511285-42811285 GCF_036320965.1 Panulirus ornatus | reverse complement strand
TTCACTCAAATTATTTGCAAAACTAAATCTCCCTCCTTGTACCTATACTCATTCTGACACAAGTCTTCTAATCTGTTTGCTTTATCTTTTCATATAATATTTAGTATAATAGGACTGCAATGTGCAGAACATGTTTTGGGCTTATTCCAACTCAGCCTCTTTAACATACTTTAACATTTCACATAATCTCAGACTGACCACTTGATCTATTGCTAATGTTAATTGTATACTTCTTCATTCCATACTGTATGTCATAAACCCTTATTACTCTTTCAAGATATTCACTTGCAGTGCTTCCATTTTTCTTGGCTTCAACACTCCCTGTCCTGCTCTCAGACATGTAATTTAACCATGCAGCATTGGCTTGGCTTCTCGGTAACTTAGAACAAGTTGAAGAAAATAATATTACCATGTAACTGGACTATTACTTTTGACGTTTATAGAAAAAAAAACTGGAAAAGTTGCAGCTCTTATTTCAAAAATTCTCTGTTTTCATGAGGTGAAATTAAATGTCATGATAATATTCACTTTGAATTGTTCTTATTTTAGAATTCAGGATAATCAAAAAATGTGTTTTGAAGTGGGAAACTCATTTCCGAACTAAGACAAGAATATTGTGGACCTCTGCCATATCAATCTATGGCATTTATGCATTAATTCCATGAGAGCTAGACTTCATAAACAAGGTAATCACCCCTTGTCCAAACCATTAGATGCTGGTAGATGTCAACTAAGAGGTCAGGAATTTTGAATTACTGAATCAACACCTGAGATTCCAAGCAAAAGTAGTTGTACTCCATCCCCTGCAAGTACAGTCACAGCAGAAAAAAACCCACAAGCTTTCATGATTAACATGTCCAATTTGGATTGATGGAAAAGATAAAGGCCATGGATCTTTAATTGTGAAAAGAAGTCTTTAGTATTCAAAACATGTTTTCTGCACTTAACAGAAAGTTGTGCAGAACGCCACCTGAAGTAAGTGAGAAGTTAGAGATATTGATTAACGAGGATATCATTCATTCCTTTTCTTCAATGAATTTTGGAACCATATATCTTCACATGTGATTTTGTTTCCATTTATGAAACAGGGAAAATTAGAATTGGTCAAAATGCAATATTATTCCATTCTTATGCTTATTAATGAATCATATGGAGTGGGTTGACAAAATAAAACAGTTGAATTAATGCCATATGCACCACTGTATAACAAAATTTGGAAAGAAACAAAACTGACATTGAAAGTGTACCTTATGCACTTCTAGATGAATTTTTAAAAGAATGAATATTCTGAATGCTTTCAATACCCAGGTGAAATTCCCTAGTACTTCTTTAGATGTAAATGGTTAGCAAGTGAAAGCATAAAGGAAACCCAATCTTGCAAAAGGTGATAGTAGAACAGTTAAAAGAATAGTGTTATGCCCACCATGAGTAATTCAGTTACATATCTCAAAATTACTTCCATGGATGAGAATATTTAGTTCTTAGGATGAAATGAGGAAGATTTTTTTCTCTTTCTTTTTTAAGCACCTGAGGATTTTAGAGATGACATAAAATGAAGTGATGTTTTAGCAAAATTTATTAAACTACAACCTTTCAACTTAGGATAAAGATAATCCTAGTTTTAACAGTATATCTCAAAATTCCTTGACAAGGGACATCACACTACCTTTGCCATTTGATTCTTAAGGATTTTAGAAACACACTATATATGTCTAGCATCTGGCCCTGGTGGTTGCTGTCTCCACCAACTTCAGATTCTCCCTGCATTGTGTTGGTGCTGTCAAGAGCACAAGTGGGACGTTGGCTTTGTTAACAGAAATTTCAACATGGATATGATGTTGTTGCTTTCCCTGGGTCTGGTTGGGCCCCTCCTTGAATGTGCAGTGTGGCTCTGGGCCCCCCTTACTTAGGTGGAGATGTTTTTGAATTGGATGCAGTGCAACAGTGGGCAGCTAGATTGATTCCTTCCTTGCATGTCAAACCATGTGAGGCAGATTGCGGAAATTGAACTTGTTTTCTCTGAGTGGGATGTATATCTGAGACAAGGTAATGGAGTGTTTTGAAATACTTGAAAGTTTCAGCAGTGTTGGTGTTGGAAATTTCTTTACAGCCAACTTGGAGGTCACCAAGCTGGTCTGGATTGTGTGAAGTATTTCTTCACCAGCAACATTGCTGATGCTTGGAATGGGCTCCCAGAATATATGTACATATATTTTCGTATTATTATTTATGTTTTTTATATGATTGCTGTCACCCTGTATAACTCTGCTGCCAGTGAGAGGGAGGGCTCAGGTAGTAGGGTAATGGCCCTTCCCATGACCCCTGCAAATTTAAGGCATACTCCTCTGACTACACTTTATTGTGTGACCCTGCCCCCATTGAGAGGGAGGTCTCATGTAGTAGCATATTGGCCCCTCCCAGTACCCCAGCCAACTCATGGATTATCCTGTCCCATACCCGTCCCTGGTATGATGGGGTGTTAAGAATTTCCAGGTTTCTGCCTGACTCTACTGCCAATGAGAGGGAGGGCTCTGACAGCAGTAGTACCAGCCCCTCCCATGACCTTTCCCTTTTGGTGAGACCTTCCTCTTTTTCTGTTCACTATACCAATAGTTATGGTCTTTCTAGTAACCTCTCCTTGATTGAAGACCATCTGTCTACTACCTCTTCAGATATCTTACTTTTGTCTGAGACACAGTTCTCTAATGATGTTCTTACTAGTCTCTTTTTCATATCTAACTATCAACTCCACTCACAGTTCTGGTTCATAGGTGGTGTTTAAGTTTATTCGTGTTTATGTTTATTCCAACATGAACACACCAATTGCACGCCTCAAAGACCTTGAGTCTCCAAACTTTGATGTTATGCAGTGCAAGGTCTGTTTCCCTACTATCACACTTTTCCTCTGTTTCACTTATTGCTCTCCTAATTCTACAAATTTTATATCCTCCTTTGACTGTCTAAACACCTGCCATGAGACTGTGACATTCTTTCACCCACAAACCGAGATCCTCTACCTTGGGGTTTCAATGTTCACCATTGGAAATGGTTGAATTTCTCCGATACGGATGGTAGAGAGATTGAAGCTCTCATGTTCTCCATTCTCAATGACTTAGAGCAAATTATATCCCACCCTATTGATATACCTAATGCTGTGACCACTCTCCTAATATTCTGGATTTGTTTTTCACCTCTAGTCCATCTTGCTGTAAATATACAATCTTGCCCCTATTTGGTTCATCTAATCACACTTTCATATATGTATCTATTATAGTGGCACCTTCCCTTCCAGCAGCGCCTTCTAAGCATAAATACTGGCACCTGAACAAAGCTGAGTGGAATAACTTGCATAACGTCTTTTCTGAATTTCCTTGGGTAAATTACTGTCTCTTATGTGGTGATGCTTCTGTTTCCACCAAACACATAACAGAGGTTATTCTTGTGGGAATGGAGGCATTTATTCCCTCTTCCTGTAAGACTACTTCATCCAGTCCATAGTTCAACTGTTCCTGTCCTGAGACCATTCAGACAAGGGATCAGGCATATTGGGCATGGAAAACTCTCTCCTTCCTTTAGCTTCCATTCAGCTTTTATCACTGTCCGTAATCACTGCAAACACATTATCCATGAGGCAAAGCACTTTTACTCAAAAGAAGTGCGATAACCTCTCCTTGTCATCCACTGATAGGTCTTTCTGGTCTCTTTTTTTTATGTTGAAGGCTCCAGTCACGGACAAAAGTCCAAATCAAGGATTGGCCTTAATTGAAATATAGAGAGAATAATGAAACAAAAAAAAGACAAGGGAAAGTATTTATGAAGTTTTGAGGACATGAAAGACCTGCCTTTTGAATTGTGCCAGGTCATCTTTATTGGGAAAGACATGAGTAGGCAGAGTTCTAAAGCTTCGAGGTATAGAGAAAGAAGCAGATATCAAAATGACCCATCCTTACCAATAGCCACACAATAACCATGTAACGCAGCAGCTTGCCGAGCATTATGTAGTCTACCTAGTGGTGGGGGCACACGAGCAGCCAGCTGTTGGAAGAAAAAACCAAAGTAATATCAATAATAGAGGGAAAGTGAACCAACGTTGCGGCGTAGGGCAAGGGGGTCAAGTTCGGAAGTTAGCCTAGGACAGTTTATAAGTCGGACTGCTTTCTGCTTAATTCTGTCAAGTAAAGATACAGAGCTAGAACCACCCCAAATGTGAGAGCAGTACTCCAAAGAAGGATGAATCAATCCCTTTTATAAATGGACCAACTGTTCGAAAGAGAAGAAGTTTTAACATCTAAACAGGACACCCAGTTTCTTAGAGGCAGCTTGGGTATTCCGGAGATGTGGGGTTTCCAGAAAGAATGGGTGTTACAGCAACACCAAGTATGTTCATTTAGTGAAGAGGTGGAATAACTGAACCTCCAAAGGAGAGACGAGAGTTGTGAGGAGTTTTCGATAGAGAGATGGTTAGAAATTGGGTCTTAGAGTCATTAAACCTAAAAAAATTTTGTTTATCACACTGAGACATCCTGTCCAAGTCTGAGTCTATTTAGGAAGATGTGTCATTAAGACGAGATGCAGATGAGTGAGAGAAGAGGGAGCAGAATTGAAAGATGCAGATAAAAGCAGTGTTGAGTCATCATTGTATGAGTGCATTGGATTATTTGTGGAGGAGAGGAAATCATTGAAGAAAAGGAGAAAAAGTGTAGGGAACAGGACTGAACCTTGAGAGACACCACTGTAGATGGGGAAAAGGGGCAGGCTGATCCCTGAACAACCACAGAGGTAGATCAGCTGGAAAGGAAGCAAGATATGAAGGAGCAAAGTGAGGGAAGGAAGCCACAAGAGGGGAGCTTAGAGATGAGATCCTGATGCCACACCATGTCAAAAGCCTTAGATATGTCAAAGGCACCTATATAAGACTTCCCCAAATCTTTCAGGGATGATAACTAGACATTAGTAAGATAGGAAAGAATATCACCAGTGGATCTTGCCTTATGGAAGCCATGCTGGTGATCAGAGAGGAGACTGTGATTCTTAAAGCATCTAAGCATCTAAGGATATAGGAGTTGAGGGGGGGATTCAAAGACTGGAAGTGATAGATGTCAAAACACTAGGATATTATTTAGAGGGGTCAAAAGAGATGGGATGTATCAACATATGTTTCCAAGGAGAAGTAAAAGTTTTGGTTTTTAGGCAGAAACAGAACAGACGAGCAAGCTCAGGTGCAAATTCAAAGGCACACTCTTTCGGGATTGATGCCATCAGGTTTTTTGTAAGGAAAAGGATGTTTCATTGGGCACCACATGGAAATATAATAGTATCAGTATTGTTTGTGGTTATTTTGCATAGACTGGGGAGTAAAACAATGTATGATTAAATAGACAATAAGATCAGGGGAAAACAAAGGGAGAATGCAAGAAGGTTTCAATATAACATACAGATGGGTGGAGAAAGATTTGATGGGATTTATCAAAGAAAAATTTGAACACTAAGGTATAGGAAAGCTAACAGTATTACAGTTATAGCTTGAGGACAGTAGGTACAAGAGATTAACAGTGAAGACAAAAAAAAGTCTGGGAAAAAATCATAGGTAAAAAGATTGATTTCAGAGACCATAATGAACTTATGGAGATGTTTAGTATATATAAGAAGTAAAGCTGAATGCAGTTTTGCTCACCACATCATTTTTCAGGAATAGCTGTATACTGAGCCATTTTGCATTCATTGTAAAGGTTTTATCTTCATCATAGGCACCCTGGATGACATTAGTGTAGTCCTTAATATTGTATGATTGTCAGAATTCAGAATTAGGTATACCCCTTTTCCTGGAAAATGATGTGGTGAGCAAACAATTGCACAATATCAATACCTTATGAGATCAATGGGTTTGAAGGAACACAACAATTACTTATGGAAAAATATGCAAATACCTTTGCTAATCCGAAACTTAACTGGTGATCTCATTAGCACAGATTTAATGCTTTCTCCTGTGTGCTCATGCTATCAACAACTGAGCCTCTTTTATTTACTTGATGCATGCACTTGATAACCTAATAATTTTTCTGTTTCAGGTTTTCTCCCAGGTACTTGAGAAACCATTACATTTATAGGTGCAAAAGCCTTTACTCTCATGTAAATCTTATCCACATTGGCACATGTTACTCAAAGCTGAAAGATGCTGCACTCAGGTTGCCATGTAACTTATTTGAAATCAAAATTTTCTCTGCTAATGCCATAACCTTACAGAATCTCTTCATTCTAGTACCACTTGGAGAGCCTTTATGTTTTGGGACCATGCTGTAGTTAAGGGTACACAACAAAATAGCATTAGAAATAAAGAAACATCCCAGGTGGGCATGAGCTCAGTGGACCATGGCATTAGCCAGATTGCAAAAACAGTAAGTGCAGGAGTTTGTGACAGGAGATTCACTTGCTTGTGCATCACCTGTTATACACAGCATGTGAAACTCTAACCCTTAGATAATGAATTGTTACTCACATTCGGGAAATACGTGGCGCATTTATTTCAGCATAGATGAAAATAATATGTTTAGAGAAAACCCACATTGGAGAAAGATTGAGTGTACTTCTGTGTTGTATGGTTATCAAATAGACAAAGAAGAGGATCCAGAAACACTTCACAACAGAGACAAATTCAGACCTGTGGAGGCCCATTGTAGTGTATGTAGTATGCAGTGGGGGCCCCTAATGCAGTAAATCTGTTTTTTTCTGAGAGTACGTAAGAAGGACAGATAACTTGGTATCTGATGGTCCATGGTGAAGTTGTATGTGATTATAATCTTATGAAGTGGAGATAGGATACTGAAGTGGATGGGACCTCTCTCACCCACCTCTCCCTCTGGCTGGACAACTGGCAGGTAAAAAGGATGATAAGAAAGCAACAAGTATTATGGAGAAAGTATACTACCATGGAAGTTCTATAGGAAAGTTTGAGCAGGAAAATTTCCCTACTGCACCTGAATAATCAGAGGCCATGGCAAGAAGCTGGACAAGAAACTGGTTAGAATGGATTCAAAAATGTACTGTTTTATTATAAGGGTGTTAGGTGGTTGGAATGAACCAGAGGAAACTGAATGTTTGCAGTTTTCAAAGGCTTAAAAGGCTACTTGATGGTATAAGTGATGTCTATCCATCCATCTATATCTCTGATGCCTGTTCTTAAGTGGAACTTCCCCAAGGGGGTGGCCATGGCTATTGAGTCTCCATAACTAGTGAACTCCATTGCTGCTTCTTAACCTTTAGTGCCTCACCCATAAGAGTCCAGTGGCAAAGGGCAACTCTAGCGTAGTGTTTGCAGATCCTTCTACCTAATGTTCCCCACAGACCACTACCTAATGCTCTTGTCTAATGATCTTACCTACTACTTCACCAAATGTTTCTACCTAGTGCTCCTTCCTAGATGTTCCTACCAAATACTTCTATCTTTTGTTCCTACCATTTTGCCAAAAGGCAGGGCTAGCGCATGGTGCTCACCACAGGAATATCTAGGGTAACAAAGACTGAGTTGTGATAGTTAAGTGTTGTCAAGTGTTATTATGTATGACAGAGGTTGTATGTTTGTGAACAGAATGCCGGTAGTCCATGTCTGGGCGAGGCAGAAAGAATACCTGTTACTAATGTGATGTATCACAGAATACCTCCACCTGTATTATCCATATATAGCCATGTTGATAAGAGAATGACCAAGAAAATTTAAGTGACTGAAGACACTGTAGGAAGGTTTTGCTTTTCAAAATTGGATGGCAAGTCTCTCAGCTTATGAATTAGCAATGGAGATGTAACCAGTGTGTATATATCAGATATAAGAAATATTTAGGAATTGAAAGGTGTTACAAAGAATGAATTATAGGTTCTGTGAATAGATCATTGAAGCTAAAGTTGGTATTTTAGACTCTCATTTTGTAACAATATGAAATTGAGGTGTATAATATTTTGCTCTTAAATACTAAAGCTTTTGGATTTAGAACATAATATGAAACTGAGATATAGAGCATTGATGGTTTTCATTGTTGTGGAGGGACTTTATCTAGTGGATTGATTGATTGCATTATAAACGCTCATGCAGTTGTGGCTGTTGTCATATTGTGGTTCTTTTAAGTGTGGTTGACAGAGTAATGATTTTAAATGTTCTTGCATGAACAATAATTTTCCTGAAAAATCCTGTCATTCTTACAGTTCAGTTTGCTGATCATGATATTGGTGTTAGGTGCAGTATTTTCAAATTTATATTAGTGTTTGTTGCATTTTTTGATAATATATAAATAATTATTTGTAAAGTTTGAATAGATTTATTTCATATTAGCCTCTTGTTCATTGTGAAAAAAGCACAAAAATGATGGTTGCAGTGCATATTTTTTCTTCCAGTCTTTTGTAATTCTGAGCTACACATCATAATGGTAATCCTTGAACTGCCTTTAGATAGTCTTGTTGAATTAAGAATGTAATCACACCTACTTTCCCTTATGTATTGTATGTGAATGTTGAATTCCTTAAGAGGGCATTACCAGACTCTGCTTGCTGGAGGGTATTCCATGAGTGAAAAGCGGCCTTTGGCAAGGCTGTATCATTGCGAGTACAGTCTTGTCAAAGAACTTCTCACTCCAAAGGAGTCTACATTCCCCTGCTACTGGAAGTGATGTAATCTTGGCCTCGAGAAGCCTTTAGAAAAGTCCTGGGTGACACGGGGATGCTTTCATAGATATTGGGCTAGGGGTAATTAAAAATCAATAGAAAATCAAAATTATTTAAGAATACATTAGCAATACATGGCCAATGTTTACATAGTCATACAGTCAGACCCATAGTCCAGTTGTATGGTTGTTGATTCGATGAATTGAATGTTGACAATCAAATTGTATTCTTTTCTTTGTCATACATAAGTATCTCTGAACAACAAGAAAAAATATGACTCCTTTGAAAATTGAGTATCTTCATAATCAGTTATTTTGTGACTTCATTTGAGACTCTTTTTTTGTTCTTTATCACTCAAGACAAGTCTTCCAGTCTTCAGGGTTTTGAAAGGTATTTCTGTTGTACTGTGCCAAAATTAATCTATATGTAAATTTCTAAGTCTCTTGCTTTCATAAAAGAATAGCTGAATTCCTTTTGTGCCTGGAGAGCTGATATGTATAAACAGCACCTTTGCCAGTATATTTAGCTCCTCATAAAGTTACTTTTATGCACTGTCATGAGTAATACTTCTTTTTTTTTTAGGTTGGGTGGGGGTTCTCAGTGATTTTTTTAAACTTTGATCTACATTTGAACCACAAATGTGGTAATTAGCTGAATTTCTGTACATAGATTTGACAGGAAGCTATGGATGCCCTTGGATGTATTGTATGACTATCATTTTCCCTGTCATGTACCTGTCTGGATACATATAATGCACAAAGTTTAAGTATTATAGTTGATTGGGATAATGAGTATTTAGCTTATCAATATTTTTTGCATCATGTATTACTGTGACTCAGGAAAAAAGCTCATGATTTACAAAATGATACTGCACATCTGTATTGTGCTTCTTTCATATTGATGATACAAAGATTATATAAAGACATCTTGTCTGTTTTCTATAATATGTGAGTGTTTTTGTCCATTTCTAGTCTGTACTATACCCTCATTAGGTATGACATTAACATTTTTCTTTAGTTATCACCATTATAAAACAAGCTTTTTGTGGTACTGATTATGAAAGTTATTCATAATGTGTAGGTATCCAGTGCATTATATGATTATTTACTGATGCATTGCTACTAATTTCATGGTTAGTTAGAAATTAAATGTTGCATTTAGTGAATGATATTAATCTTGTTATACTATGTTGTATCTTAGGTGATGCATTTTGTCTGTCCTTTGTGTAATTTCATCCTCACCTGTGAGAACATCTTGCTGCTTATTCTTCATCATGCAGGTTTCACTTTTACACAACTTCTTTGTAACTTCATCAACATGTTACTTAATCTTGTGAAATTTACAATTTTCTTCCTGGTGTGTGATTTTTTTTATATTGAAGAGTTCTCTTTCACATATTTTAGCCTTACTAGGTCCAGTATCGGTATTCATTTTTGGGCTCTGTTATTTTGATTATTTATGAATCTCCATTTCTGATTCTGTTATTTTGATTATTTATGAATCTCCATTTCTGATTCTGTGTTAATGAACTCTCTGATATATTGACATATTGTTTCCCGTTTGAAAACATCAAACATATCTGTTTCAAGGAAATGCTACAGTATAGTAAAGTGATGTAAGTAATTCTTTGTACATGTACTTGCAACCTGTAGTCTTATTCTTTTACTGTTTGCCTCTTGTCTCATAACTCTTATTTTTACCAAATTCATTAGATATTACTTTTCTCTGTAGGGTTTCTTCATTAATAGTGCTGTTGGTATTTTCTGTATTACAGAAATAATTGACTTCTTCATTCACTTGTTCCTCAGCGTGTGATAATGCTTTTTGAATATATATATATATATATATATATATATATATATATATATATATATATATATATATATATATATATATATGTATTCTCTCTAACCCATGGTAACAATTTGGGCTTTGATTTGCCTTGTTACTTCTACTAACATTGTGGCTCTTTTGTTTACCTTCCTGCCACGACCCATCAGCCCCTGCCCACTACCTCTACCTGTTGCATTCTCAACGTAAGTAGTGCATAATGCTCAAAGATCTGCACTTCCTTGAAATACAAAAGAAACTGCTATAGATTTTATGAAGAGCATTGATATCATCAAAATACAGTTCAGATGTTTTAGTTGATGTTTTTATAGAAACTGATTTATTGTCTTCATGCAAATAAGTGAACAGATGCTTACCAGCCATACCATGGCAGTTAATCTAGATAATATCCATATTTCAATATATTTTTTCATGGAAGTTTGATAATACTTTGAAATATCATGATAACTTCTTAATGCTCCTTTATTCATACATGTTGTGAAAAATGAATTAACAAATACTTAAAAGAATTTATAATACTGACTTATAAGTCTTTTGAATGCATGTAGGTAGGGATGCAATAACAGAGGATAGATATTACAAGTGGCACATTGAAGAGTAAACAGATTACTGTCGACAGAATATGAGTATGTTTTGATGATACATATCTGCTTGTTAGTGAATATGGAAAGACTGGACATTGACTGTAGAGCATGTAGTAAAGATGGATACTATAACAGACTAGTGTATATATGAAAAACAGTAGTGGATTTTAGATAACTGCCTTAAGATCAGAAATTGTATGTAAGATAAAGATGCACTTTCGTCACTGGGTTTTGGTAATTTCTTTCGCTAATTGTTAAGGTAAGTAAGATACTTGGCTGGACAAGTCTTCGATAATGTCGAAAGTTTTAGAATCACTGGATGGATTGATTAGTTATGTTTGTTATATGTCTTTAATGTCAGAGGCTCCTGTCACAACAATCTTCATCATGGGCAGGCCTACATATAGAAAAGGAGGTAACAGAAATAGGGTAAATGAGAAAGTTAAACTAAAAGTTTTTGAGAAAGTAGAAATCTTGTCCTTTGATGAGGAAGAGGCTGTAATACTTAGGAAAGATGTATTAAGGTAAGATTTCCAAAACTTAACAGTATATGAAAGAAATAGAAATCACCCAGGATTGTCAACAAGAAGATATAGGAATGTATAATTCATTATTTAATAAAAAAGAAAGATTTTTCAGTGAAAACTTGAAAAACAGATACATAATTTGTAATATAGAAAAAGAAGTGTTGCATGTTTTTCCTTCTTTATCAATTTAGGATATATTCTTGTGAAAAAGTCTCTGTATTAGTTCTTACTGATTTATAGAATCATTTTGTCATTTTACCTCCTCTTGAATGTACGAGACATTGAGAATGACATTAATGAGTGCAACAAGCTTTGATTTTGAAGAAATGAGCTTAAAATTTTAAGAACGTAGATAGCTATAGCACTGACAAAATGTGATAGATCTTGATGAATTTGGTATCTTCAGAAATTATAGTAGAGATAAAAGAGAGGGGATAATGTGGTCCATTTAGTATGCATAACTATAATCAAACAGAAGTTTTCTGCTTCACTTCAACATTTTTCCTCTGCTTATTGTTTTTCTTTCTGACAGTTTTTTAATGACTGCACTACATTTTGTAAACAATTGATGTAAGATTATTAACAAAAACAAAACACAAAGCATAGCACAAATGAGTAAACACAAGAGCTGTGTGTAAGACTGGCTCGGGATATCTGGGAGTGGATTTGGCAGCAGATGGAACCATGGAAGCGGAAGTGAATCATAGGGTGGGAGAGGTAGCGAAAGTTCTGGGAGCCTTGAAGAATGTGTGGAAGTCGAGAACATTATCTCGGAAAGCAAAAATTGGTATGTTTGAAGGAATAGTGGTTCCAACAATGTTGTATGGTTGCGAGGCATGGGCTATGGATAGAGTTGTGCACAGGAGGATGGATGTGCTGGAAAAGAGATGTTTGAGGACAATGTGTGGTGTGAGGTGGTTTGATCGAGTAAGTGACGTAAGGGTAAGAGAGATGTGTGGAAATAAAAAGAGCGTGGTTGAGAGAGCAGAAGAGGGTGTTTTGAAATGGTTTGGGCACATGGAGAGAATGAGTGAGGAAAGATTGACCAAGAGGATATATGTGTCAGAGGTGGAGGGAACGAGGAGAAGTGGGAGACCAAATTGGAGGTGGAAAGATGGAGTGAAAAAGATTTTGTGTGATGGGGGCCTGAACATGCAGGAGGGTGAAAGGAGGGCAAGGAATAGAATGAATTGGATCGATGTGGTATACCGGGGCTGACGTGCTGTCAGTGGATTGAATCAGGGCATGTGAAGCGTCTGGGGTAAACCATGGAAAGCTGTGTAGGTATGTATATTTGCGTGGTGTGGACGTATGTATATACATGTGTATGGGGGGTGGGTTGAGCCATTTCTTTCGTCTGTTTCCTTGCGCTACCTCGCAAACGCGGGAGACAGCGACAAAGTATAATAAATAAATAAATAATATATATATATATATTTTTTTTTTTTTTTTTTTTCAAACTATTCGCCATTTCCCGCATTAGCGAGGTAGCGTTAAGAACAGAGGACTGGGCCTTAGAGGGAATATCCTCACCTGGCCCCCTTCTCTGTTCCTTCTTTTTTGGAAAAAAAAAAAAAAAAAAAAAAAAAATATATATATATATATATTTTACATATTTTATGGTCATTTACACCACATTTTCTTTGGGCTTCCTAATGCTAACCAGTATATAGTTTTTGATATTGTAGATATTATTATTGTAAAGGAAGTCAGAAAGTACCATGCAATACATGAATTATTCCTATGGTGCCCATTAAGTAAGACATCTCTCTTGAGCTTATAGTATAAATTTCCTTTTTATTTTACCCGAAAGCAAGATCAGCAGCTTATTGAATAATGTGCAAGCAACTGTGCTCTTGCGTAAGGAACCCATCAGATTTTTATGCATAGATTATACGTGTGACTGTTACTATATGTCTTTATGAAATTGTGTTGAAGAAAAATAAAGATTCATGTCTCCTAGGAAAAAAATTTCCCATATCATATACTTGTTTGCATGTTAATCTTTATTTTTGGAGATTTATATAAAATCTTTTTTATTTTTCAGTTATTTGAAATTGAATATGATTCTATATATGTATATCTTAATGTTACATATACATGGATTCTCATCCCTTTCTCTCCTTTCAATCTTCTTTTCTTTCCATTAATCTCTACTGCTACTCTTCTGCCTTGGATGTTCTTGCACGGTGAGTTTCTTGTCCTCTTTTTGGCATAGAATACACATGCAATAATCTGTTGTTTTGGGGGATATGTGGTAGCTGTTTTCATCCTTCATAAATTCATTATATATACATCCCAATACCTCTTTTATATGTTTGTACTTGCAAGATCATTTGCATGATGCATGATAGAATATAGTCTTACAAAAATTCTATGTTGATTTACTTAAAGACCGTAGCAGACAGATTTAATTTTTGCTAGCAGTGATACTAGCAAGGATGTTGTACCTATCTTTATTACCAACAGTTGATAATGTTATTCAAACATTGTTATTTTCTTTACACATGTGCCTATGCCATTTCTCCTTTGATTTCATCTTCCCCCATTGCAATCCTCATCTTTTCCTTAGCTTCTTTCTCTTCTTATTCCCCACTTTACTTTGGTAATATTTATTCTCAGTTTCATCTTTTTCTTTGCCTTTTCACCTCTACTACTTCTCCTGATTTCTAACTGCATCTTTTCATTTTGTCTTACCCTTCTTTCTTACTTTCTCCATTTCGTTATGCACCTCATTTAGGATTGAAAGAGTTTGGAAAGTTTTTATTTCTTGGCAACTGATTATTAACTGATTTGTATGAAGCTTGCCCTAATAAGGCTGTGTATATGCAAAGGGGGGTTTCAGGATATGGAAATGAAGGAGCAGGTTGAGTGGCACATTTACTATTTGTATGAAATATAAGCTGGTCATAAGAGAGTTAGTCATGTTAGGACTTAAAGTGTGATGAAACAAAAGGGGTCTAAGGCATTTTGATGTTAACTTGTGTTTGCTGTTTTTATAAGTTACCTTCACATTTCTGACAAAGCTGATTTGAAAATAAGCTGTTTTGACAGAGGAGATATGGGTGGCATTGTTACACATTAAAGTTCAGGAAATAGTTCTTAGTTGCTACCCATGTTTTCTTCATTAGCAGGGGACCTCTATTTTAGGATTTTTAATTGTTAAGGTTCATTTCTTTTCTTTTCAAATGTCTAAACTCAAATTTGATATTTGGTAGAAATTAGTTTTTATTATGTTTACATATATATATGGATATATGGGAGAAGGAATACTGCCCATGTATTCCATGCATGTCTTAGAGGGCGATTAAGATGGCAGTAGTGGATGGCTGGAAATCCTCCCTTCCTGTGTGAGGAAGTACCAGGAGAGACTGAGTACAGAATGGAAAAAGTGAGAACAAAGGACGTAAGGGGAGTGGGGAAGGAATGGAATGTATTTAAGGGAAGCAGTGATGACTTGGCAAAAGATGCTTGTGGCATGAGAAGTGTAGAAGGTGGGCAGATTAGAAAGGGTAGTGAGTGGTGGGATGAAGAAGTAAGATTATTAGTGAAGGAAAAGAGAGAGGCATTTGGACAATTTTTGCAGGGAAATAATGCAAATGAGTGGGAGATATATAAAAGAAAGAGGTAGGAGGTCAAGAGAAAGATGCAAGAGGTGAAAAAGAGGGCAAATGAGAGTTGGGGTGAGAGAGTATTATTAAATTTTAGGGGGAATAAAAAGATGTTTTGGAAGGAGATAAATAAAGTGCGTAAGACAAGGGTACAAATGGGAACATCAGGTGATAACATGTAGTGGTGATGTGAGAAGGAGATGGAGTGAGTATTTTGAAGGTTTGTTGAATGTGTTTGATAATAGAGTGGCAGATATAGGGTGTTTTGGTCGAGGTAGTGTGCAAAGTGAGAGGGTTAGGGAGAATGATTTGGGAAACAAAGAAGAGGTAGTAAAAGCTTTGCGGAAGATGAAAGCTGACAAGGCAGCGGGTTTGGATGGTATTGCAGTGGAATTTATTAAAAAATGGGGGTGACTGTATTGTTGACTGGTTGGTAAGGATATTTAATGTATGTATGACTCTTGGTGAGGTACCTGAGGACTGGCGGAATGCTTGCATAGTGCCATTGTACAAAGGCAAAGGGGGTAAGAGTGAGTGCTTAAATTACAGAGGTATAAGTTTGTTGAGTCTTCCTGGTAAATTATATGGGAGGGTATTGGGTGAGAGGATGAAGGCATGTACAAAGCATCAGATTGGGGAAGAGCAGTGTGGTTTCAGAAGTGGTAGGGGATGTGTGGATCAGGTGTTTGCTTTGAAAAATGTATGTGAGAAATACTTAGAAAAGCAAATGGATTTGTATCTTGCGTTTATGGATCTGGAGAAGGCATATATTAGAGTTGATAGAGTTGCTCTGTGGAAGGTATTAAGAATATATGGTGAAAGGTAAGTTGTTAGACGCGGTGAAAAGTTTTTATCGAGGAGGTAAGGTGTGTGTACGTGTAGGAAGAGAGGAAAGTGATTGGTTCTCAGTGAATGTTGGTTTGTGGCAGGGGTGTGTGATGTCTCCATGGTTGTTTAATTTGTTTATAGATGGGGTTGTTAGGAGGTGAAAGCAAGAGTTTTGGAAATAGGGGCAGGTATGCAGTATGATACAGTGCTGGTGGCTGATTCATGTGAGAAACTTCAGAAGCTGATGACTGAGCTTAATAAAGTGTGTGAAAGAAGAAAGCTGAGAGTAAATGTGAATATGAGCAAGGTTATTAGGTACAGTAGGGTTGAGGGACAAGTTAATTGGGAGGTCAACAATATCTCCCAATTGACTTGACCCTCAACCCTACTGTACCTAATAACCTTGCTCTTATTCACATTTACTCTCAACTTTCTTCTTTCACACACTTTACCAAACTCAGTCACTAGCTTCTGCAGTTTCTCACATGAATCAGCCACCAGCACTGTATCATCAGCGAACAACAACTGACTCACTTCCCAAGCTCTCTCATTCACAACAGACTGCATACTTGCCCCTCTTTCCAAAACTCTTGCTTTCACCTCCCTATCAACCCCATCCATAAACAAAGTAAACAACCATGGAGACATCACGCACCCCTGCTGCAAATCAACATTCACTGAGAACCAATCACTTTCATCTCTTCCTACTTGTACACATGCCTTACATCCTCAGTATAAACTTTTTACTGCTTCTAACAACTTACCTCCCACACCATATTTTCTTAATACCTCTATCTACTCTTATCATATTCCTTCTCTAGATCCATAAATGCTACATACAAATCCATTTGCTTTTCTAAGTATTTCTTACATACATTCTTCAAAGCAAACACCTGATCCACACATCCTCTACCACTTCTGAAACCACACTGCTCTTCCCCAGTGTGATGCTCTATATATGCCTTCACCCTCTCAATCAATACCCTCCCATATAATTTCCCAGGAATACTCAACAAACTTATGCCTCTGTAAATTGAGCACTCACTTTTATCCCCTTTGCCTTTGTACAATGGCACTATGCAAGCATTCTGCCAATCCTCAGGCACCTCACCATGAGTCATACATACATTAAATAACCTTACCAACCAGTCAACAATACAGTCACCCCCTTTTTTAATAAATTCCACTGCAATACCATCCAAACCCACTGCTTTGCCGGCTCTCATCTTCCGCAAAGCTTTTACTACTTCTTCTCTGTTTACCAAATCATTCTTCCCAACTCTCTCACTGTGCACACCACCTCGACCAAAACACCCTATATCTGCCACTCTATCATCAAACACATTCAACAAACCTTCAAAATACTCACTCCATCTCCTTCTCTCATCACCAGCCCCCTTCACTGATGTTCCCATTTGTCCCCATGTCTTACGCACTTTATTTACCTCCTCCCAAAACATCTTTTTATTCCTCCTAAACTTTAATGATACTCTCTCACCCCAACTCTCATTTGCCCTCTTTTTCATCTCTTGCATCTTTCTCTTGACCTCCAGCCTCTTTCTTTTATACATCTCCCACTCATTTGCATTATTTCCCTGCAAAAGTCGTCCAAATGCCTCTCTCTTCTCTTTCACTAATAATCTTACTTCTTCATCCCACCACTCACTACCCTTTCTAATCTGCCCACCTCTCACGCTTCTCAAGCCACAAGGATCTTTTGTGGAAGCCATCACTGCTTCCCTAAATATATCCCATTTCTCCCCCACTCCTCTTATGTCCTTTGTTCTCACCTTTTTCCATTCTGTACTCAGTCTCTCCTGGTACTTCCTCACACAAGTCTCCTTCCCAAGCTCACTTACTCTCACCACTCTCTTCACCCCAACATTCTCTCCTCTTTTCTGAAAACCTCTACAAATCTTCACCTTTACCTCCACAAGATAATGAATGATCAGACATCCCTCCAGTTGCACATCTCAGCACATTAACATCCAAAAGTCTCTCTTTCGCGTGCCTATCAATTAACACGTAATCCAGTAATGCTCTCTGGCCATCTCTCCTACTTACATACGTATACTTATGTATATCTCTCTTTTTAAACCAGGTATTCCCAATCACTAATTCTTTTTCAGTGCATAAATTTACAAGCTCTTCACCATTTCCATTTACAACACTGAACACCCCATGTACACCAATCATTCCCTCAACTGCCACATTACTCACCTTTGCATTCAAATCACCCATCACTATAACCCGGTCTTGTGTATCAAAACTACTAACACATTCACTTAGCTGCTCCCAAAACACTTGCCTCTCATGACCTTTCTTCTCATGCTCGGGTGCATATGCACCAACAATCACCCATCTCTCTCCATCCACTTTCAGTTTTACCCATGTCAATCTAGAGTTTACTTTCTTACACTCTATCACATACTCCCACCACTCCTGCTTCAGGAGTAGTGGAAGGAAATAGATGAAGAATGGCCAAACCCACCCACAGAAAACAGCATTGTCACCTCCTACATTAGTGAGGTAGCGCCTGGAAACAGATGATTAAAGGCTACGTTTGGTAACTATCATGTGTTTGCACTGAAACGACAGTCCCTATCCACTTCCAGGCCCCACAGACCTGTCCATGGTTTACCTTGGACATTTCACATGACCTGGTTCGGTCCACTGACATCACATAGACCTCAGTATACCTCATTGTTCCAAATCTTTCTATTCCGTGCACACATTTCACCCTCCTGCATGTGTGCTCAAAATCATTTTCACTCAATCCTACCACTTCCAATTTGGTCTCCTGCTGCTCCTTGTTCCCTCCACCTCTGACACATATACCCTCTTTGTCAACCTTTCTTCACTCATTCTCTCCATATGTCCAAACCAGTCCAATACATCATCTTCTGCTCTCTTAGCCACACTCTTTTTATCACCACATATCTCTCTTACCCTTTCATTTCTTACCTGATCAAACCACCTCACACCACATGTTGCCCTCAAACATTTCATTTACAACACATCCACCCTCCTCCATATAGCCCTATCCATAGCCCATGCCTCGCTGGCTTATGACATTGTTGGAACTACATTCCTTCCAACATACCCGTTCTTGCTGTCCAAGATAACGTTCTCTCTTTCCACACATTCTTCATCACTCCCAAAACTTTTGCCCCCTCCCCCACCCTATGACTCACTTCTGCTTCCATGATTCCATTCGCTGCCAAATCCACTCCCAAATATCTAAAACACCTCACTTCCTCAAATTTTTCCCCATTCAAGCATACATCCCAACTGACTTGCCCCTCAACCCTGCTGAACCTAATAACCTTGCTTTTATTCATATGCACTCTCAACTTTCTCCTTTCACAAACTCTTTCAAACTTATTCACCAACTTCTGCCGTTTCGCTCTCGAATCAGCCACCTGTGCTGTATCATCGGTGAACAACATCTGACTCACTTCCCAGGTCATCTCATCCTCAACAGACTGCAAACTCACCCCTCTCTCCAAAACTCTTACATCTACCTCTCTCACCTCCCCATCCATAAACAAATTAAACAACCATGTTGACATCACACACCCTTGTTGCAGACCAACCTTCACTGGGAACCAGTCACTTTCCTCTCTTCCTATCCCTACACATGCCTTACACCCTTGATAAAAAGTTCTCACTCCTTCTTGCAGCTTGCCATCCACACCATATATTCTTGAGACCTTCTACAAAGCATCTCTATCAACCCTGTCATATGCCTTCACCAGATCCATAAATGCCTCATACAGATCCATCACTTTTTTCTAAGTATTTCTCATGCTCATTCTTCAAAGCAAACACCTAATCCACACATCCTATACCACCTCTGAAACCACACTGCTCCTCCCCAGTCTGAATCTCTGTACATGCCTTCACTCCCTCAGTCAGTACCCTTCAATCAGATTTTCAGGTATATTCAGCAAACTTATGTCTTCTGTAGTTTGAACACTCACCTCTATCCCATTTGCCTTTATATAATGACACTATACATGCATTCTGCCAGTCGTCAGGCACTTCACCACAATCCATATATACACTAAATATCCTTAACAACCAGTGAACAACACAGTCACCCCCTTTCTTAATAGTTTCATCTACAGTACCATCCACTCTTGCCACCTCGCTGGATTTCATCTTCCACAAGGCTTTCATCACCTCTTCTATCTTTACCAAACCACTTTTGATGACTCTCTTGCTTCACATACCACCCCAACCAAAACACCCTACATCTTCCACTCTATCATAAAACACATTCAACAGTCCTTCAAAATACTCATTCCATCTACTCCTCACTCCATCACTACCTACTATCACTTCCCCTTTTGCCCCTTTCACCAATGTCCCCATTTGTTCTCGTCTTTCGCACATTATTTACCTCCTTCCAAAACATCATTTTATTCTCCCTAAGTTTAATGATACTTTCTCTCCCCAACTCTCATTTGCCGTCTTTTTCAACCCCTGCACTCCTCTTGAACTGCTGCTTTTTCATATACATCTCCCAATCATTTGCACTCATTCCTTATAAGTACCACCCAATCACCTCTTTTTTTCTCTTTCACTAGTAACTTTACTTCTTCATCCTACCACTCACTACCCTTTTTAATCTGCCTACCTCCCACCTCTCACATACCACATGCATCTCTTGCACATACGTAAATATCTCCCATTCCTCACCCACTCCCCTTATTTCATTTGCTTTCCTTTTGCCATTCTACACTAAATCTCTCTTGGTATCTCTTCACACAAGTCTCCTTTCCAAGCTCACTTACTCTCACCACTCTATTTTCCCCAACATTGTCCCCTCTTTCTTGAAAACCTTTGCAAATCTTCACCCATGCCTCCACAAGATCAGACATCCCACCAGCTACCCCCTTCAGCACATTACATCCAAAAGTCTCTCTTTTACACACCTATCAATTAATACTTTTAAATCAGATTATGCCTATTGACAATCTCTCCTACACACATACAGGTACACCACCAATTTTTCGGCACTCTTGGTTCCAAAGCCTTGCCAGATTAACCATTTTGCCTAACCTACCATGGTCACATGATAATAATTATCAACACACCTGTAACCCACGAATTATACATCTCCCATGTGTCTAAAGTATATCATAGATTGCTAGAAATTTAAATGAAGCAAATATTAAATGTCTGAGCTCCCAAAGATGGTAAGTCTGTCCTTAGATTGTTTGAATCCAGTGGCGTATCTAGGGCATGCCAGGAAGGGCAGGTGCCCTGGGTGACACTTGAAGGGGATGCCAGTGGCGTAATGGTGTTCTAGATATAGACAATGATTCGTATCTTAAAGATTTAGATTTCTTGACCATGAAAACATATGTTTGGCATTTGTAATCACATTGATATCATTATTATATCGACAGTTGTTCACAAAATTTGATATTTCCATAATGGTGTCCTGGATCCAGACAATGATTCGGATTGCTCCCAAAATGTAATCAATGGGTCCTTGTGTCATTTCTGACTTTCCCTGAAAATTTCATCAAAGTTTGTTCTTAACTTTTGTTGAAAGTTGCTCACAGACAGACAAACAGATGCAGGTAAAAACATAATGTCCTTGGTGGAGGTAATGAAAATGAAAAATATTGGTGTCATATGTTTGGACAGGAACGCAATTTCAGTCCTTGCCATAGACACTATTTCCCCTAGATACGCCCCTGTGGGGTCTTCTTAGTCTTCTGTTGTTAGTGTTTTCCTAGGTGTGCATCGCCAGAATAATGCAGTTTTGTCTGCATTATATACCTGCTCAGGACTGAGGTGGTTGTCAGCTACGAGTTTCACAAATTCGTCCGCATACTCGGCAGCTCCTTCAGGGTTTGCAGACAGCTTTAAGAAAACTGATAATACAGGGAAAGGCTGGAGGCTTTAAGTTTACCCACTGTGGAAGAGAGAAGACTGAGCTGCAACCTAATTACAACCTTTATGCTTTTAAAAGAATTTGTAAAGTGGACAGTGGACAGTTCATTGAGAGATGCTGGGATAGAGCAACTAGAGGACATAACATGAAATTAAGAAACTCGTAAATGAGGATGTAAAGAAATGCTCTTTAAGAGTGGTGGATGAATGGAACAGATTGATTGAGGACGTGGTTATTGCAGAATGTATACATACATTCAAGAGGATGTATGATAGTTGAGAATGTTTAAAGAAATTGGACCCCAAGAGTGTAAAACTCCCTCCCTGACAGTACAAATAAGTTACAATAGGAAAAAAGGGGAGAAAATGTACTTCTGCTGATGCAGTCATACTGATGAGGAGTAAAGAAAACCATCATGGAGAGCATGTGATGTCTATGATTTTTCTGGATCGATGAACAAACTCCTTATCACATTTTATCTCTGATGGTTTTCCTAGAGTAGGTAAGGATTGATTTCCGGCAATGAGAGGGAGATGAAGAAAGTAGTTCTAGTGCCAGTGCAGACATTCACAGCAAGTTGTGGCTGGTTCAACTGCCAGATGGTGTGTTGATCAGCATAACTTGAGAAGAACAGGTGAGGCAGGTATTGCAGGCACCATTTCAACATCAAAGTTCCTAGAAGAGCTAAAGGATACTAAAGACAAAAGAGGATTGCTTTGAAATAGATCACTATCCTGTACTTTTACAGAGGACAGCCCTGTGGTTCGAGACAGCTAAAAACAGGCTAACCTTGACTCTGGATGGCAACACTGAAGATAACGTTAAGTTGAAGCCATTTCTAGTGTAATCACAGTGAGAACCTAAGAGCATGCAAATGGTACTTATTGAAACTGTTCCTTGTTGTATGGCAGGCTGGCTCCAGAGCCAAGGTTTCAGAGGCACTCTTCCAGAACTACATCATCAACTACCTGTCAACTTTCATCAAGAATTATTGCTTGTGAAACTTCCCTACACATGAGGTGTTGCTACTGGTTGTTAATGCTTCTGCACATCATCTCACATTGCATGGCTAGTATGACAACATTAAAAGTATGTTCATGATTCATCCCATGAATTATAGCATGAATACAGTTTTCAAAGCTTACTATCTGAAACAAACAATAAGGCAACCATTAGGGTATTCTAGTGCAATGACAGTACTGGGAATGCTGTTGAAAACACCAAGGTGAGCTGGGAGTAGGTCAAAGCAGCTATCAAGAATGGAGTGTGGTAAAGAGTATGACGCGTGTGCATGAATTTTCTGTTTTTTCAAGTGTGCGTGAAATTAAAACAGAGATTGTGTCACCATCAAAGAATGCTGCCTTCAGTAATATTGTTGATGGTAGTGTCATGGAAGATTTACTGGAGCCACATGGAGAGGATTTAAGAAGTGAAAAGATTATGCAACTAGAGCAACAATGAGCATTAGAGAAAAGCCAGGAGGAAGAAAGCTCCCCAACACCAGTCAAGAGCTGGAGTTTGAACAAGTTAGGCTATGTCCTGCAACGCTTTGAAGAAGGCTTGACTTACGTCTTGGATGAGGACCCTAGTTTTGACTGCAACTTCAGCTCTTGACAAGGTGTCCATGACATATTGAAGTGCTTCAGGGAGCTGTATGAATCATGGGAAACGACAGCAAAGCAATTATTATTTCAAACCTGTGCCCAAAGAAGCCTTCAACCCACATTCCAGCATAGCAGGGAATCTCCAGGCTCAAGCAAGCAATAATTCTTGACATTCTTCAGAGCTGCAAGAAAGGAACCTTCCACCCAGCTTTTTTCCACCATTCATTCACCACCAACCCAGTCAGACGTGTACATAACTACTCTCTCCCACTTACTCAGACACAATATCAAGTGTTGCTAGTAACCCCTGATGACCCTGCTCAGTTTGAGTAACTCCTGCAACACATTAGTTTTCTTCCATTACTTAGGGAGAAAATCACCATTAGCCAGCCAGTCTCCAACTTTTTGTTGAGTTTAGATTAGTTTTGCTGATTTAAGACCATGTAATTATTAATTACTTATAATTCCTGTGTGTAAATGGTCCCATGACATATTTAAATATGATGGTTATCTGTCTTCATCACATGAACCATGATCTTATTTGTTTATGCTGTGTAGTAAGGCAGCGACCTGGGTGGAGGGAGCATTCATTGTCTTTACCGTACAGTTGTGTTTGGGTAACTGAGTCTTGTTAAGATTTCTGCATGCATTTCAGAGCTAGGGGTGACATCTATAATTTATACATGTCATTAGTCAGCAAAAGAAGCATGTAGATCCTTCAGACATAGAAAAATCAGGTTGGCAGGTGATGTATACTTTGTCTATACTGGGCACTCATAACTATTGTGGGAATGATCCTGAATAGGATAACTCAGACTTTAGTTTGAACAGGAAAGTATTTTCAGGTTTTCATTCACGGTGCAGCTTTGTTTTAATTCATCCCACATTGCTAAAACTAAGCTTATTCTGTGTAGTTGAAATGCATTTCATAGTTTCACTAGATTTGATTAGGATTGCATCTCATCAGGCTCAAGGACTCTTCCCCACCAGCTTGCTGATATGATTTGTGTGAACAAATCAGTATTCAGACTATGACAAAATTACACTGTAGCTTGTTATTCTAACATGCTACTTTGAGTTATCAGTTACATCTGTATTGCCGTATAATGAGGTATAAAAATCCAGTCAACCGAAGGTATATACTGAAAATTGATATTTTCAAGACACTTGTGGTTTAATATTGTTAATGATATTTAGTGAGAAGCTGAGCATTAAATGCTTGGAGAATGACTATAATTGCTCCCATCTCTAAATAAAATCATGAAGCAGATGATGCTGCAGAAGAACTTTTCCTTGAATTCTTATTTTGGATGTAGAGATTAGAATTTTCAAGAAAATGAAGCATTTGTCTAGTAAACATGATTATAAACACAAAACAGAGCTTTGTGACAAAACAGTTGGAGATTTAGTCATAGATATAAGGTCCTTTGAATGGGAACCATTCAGTTGGCAAACGACTGTAACATACCTACTTCTCTTAACCCAGGTGAGCATTAGTTGCATCTTGTTTGGAAAGGAAAAGTTCAGACTCTAAGTCTTGCTAGCTTTGCACGTAGGGCATGTGAATTTATCCATTGTAATCTGCAATGCCAAGATGAATATTGGTATCACACCATGCTGTAGTAGTGCATAACTTCCTATACTTCACATGCCTAATAATTTTTATATTGATTAATGCTGTACTGTGTTAGGAAGTGCATAGCACTGAAAGTTTTAAAGAGCAGAAGTGATATTTGCAGGTAATCATGGTATGCATGAAGTTAGTTTGAAGAAGGAAAAGAAAATCTTTCTAGTAGGAGGATAACTCATTATGCAGAGAGTCATTTCTGTAGACATTATCTTTACCAGTAAAAGCTTTGTTCTTTTGTGTCCTGTGATGTCTTTGAAATTCTGCAAAAATTAAAAATCTTACTTCCTTTTCACATCAGATTGCATTGGATCAGCTGGAATGTCAAGTTTTCTTTCACTAGTTTCTTATATCAGATTGCTTTGCATCTCCAGGATTGGAATTTTTTCATTAGTTTTAAGTCTTGAAGTGATTTTTATATTTCTTTAGTGTTATAACCCTATCACTCAGAATTAGACAGGAAAGCCAGGTAAATATCTCACCATTAGGATATTTTTTGTAGATGAAGAGTCATAACATAGGGTATGGAAGCATTAATTTATTTTCTCTTAAATAGAAGCTGATATGATTTGATTGGAAATGATATATGTATTGTGGTAGATTAAATGACATATGAATTGTTCATGTACTGATTGTGAGATGAAATATATTGTGTTGTAGTCAAAGATCATCCTTATCAGTGAAATATTGTTTGAGTGTTAGGATTAGCTTTAGATGAGAGAGATAGTTAAAGAATCTAAAATTTTAGATGAGAGAAATAATCAAAGAACCCTGGGATAATCAAAGAACCATGGATAGCTTTTTGGACCAAGTCTTCAGGGATCTAATAATTATTATATACTGAATTGCAGTGAACAGTTTCAGGTGTTGAATATTTACTCTGTCTGCAGCCATTGAAAATCTCTACATATGATTTTATTTTACTTGCCAGGTATGTCATTTGTAGATATATTGATATATTTTATTGGAAAATGTTGATGTCCTTGTTCAGAGGATTTTGTAATTTTTTGTCTGGGTTAAGAAAAAGAATGTTGGATTAGAATCTGCCTGAAACATCCAAATGTTTGCTCGTCTAATTGTGTTTGTTACTGTTCTGGTCAGATATATGGGTATCCAAATTTTACTGTCTTAAACATTTTGTTATTTATCAGGGCTGCTATCAGTGCCAGCTAATGTAGGTGGAGATGGAGGGTCTACAAGATCTTCTTTAAGCGATGCTTCTGCCATCAGCAGTTCTTCCACTCGGACATATGTTAATGAGGCCTCCACGCTCATTGTTGAGACCAGTGAGAATGGTGTCTTTAAGTGAGTGTTGAGTAAATTGGATTCTGTGTAAGTTGTTTGGGTAGTTACTAGGGAAGAGTCTTTTTTCTATTAAGTTGGTAAAATAGGTCATTGTTTCCATATTATAGAAATACTTTGCATATTTGCTCTAATTTTTTCCCATACCATCACTTTCTTTTCCATCCTCACCAGTCATACTTCCTATAATTAAAGAATAGCTTCTCTGTGTTTTCTTCATATCATGACTGATATTCAATATTTGTGTACAATTTTCTCTTTGTAATTATATTCTTTCTTGACATCTTGGTTCTAGCTCATTATATTTGATGAATCTCATGTAATTGCACCCAGTTTATTCTTATTCTGTTTATTTCAATGTTTATCGATGAAAGCTACGCTAATACAGAGGCTACTAAAGGTAGTATAGTGATTGCTTTAATGCTTTTGGTGCCTAATTGAATTTCAGGCTAGTTCCCAAAAAGTGTCAACTGTCCACAAAGACAATGAAACTATTGATTTGACCTTTCCTACCTTTGTCTCAATTTCAGAAGCTATATTTTCTAGATCTGGCCCTAAATCCCTTAAAATCCAAATCAAATAGAAGAAAGTTATTTATATAAAAAATGCAGAAAACATGTGTAAAAATCCTTTTCCCACAAATGATACACAAACAGACCCAAGTTAGTCAGTAACCAGCCGAAATGATTTTGTGTGATCGGGGCCTGAACATGCAGGAGGGTGAAAGGAGGGCAAGGAATAGAGTGAATTGGATTGATGTGGTATACCAGGGTTGACATGTGGACGTGTGTGTGTATACATTTGTGTATGGGGGTGGGTTGGGCCATTTCTTTCATCTGTTTCCTTGCGCTACCTCGCAAACGTGGGAGACAGCGACGAAGCAAAATAAAAAATGAATAAATAAGAAATGAAGAATGTTCATGGAAAAATTAAAGATGTCTGGTTAAAAATGAGACATTATTTTCCCATGGGCTTTACTTTGTAACTACTATTTCAATGTGAAGTATGACAGTGACAGTACAGGTACTGTATTATGTGCATTATGAATTATATACATCTGAATTTGATGAAAAATATGCCTGATATCCAAAATCTGATACCCTAAGCTAAATATTAGATTTTTTACGTCAGTCAAATGCAATCTAGATCTGGGAGACTTTGGTCTTGGCCATTCTCAGTCTTATGCCATTTGTGCACAGGAGCTGGTTTCACTGAACTGGTTGACAGAGGTGGGTCAGGTGTTTCCACCTCCTTATCACCCTACTATAGTTCTGAGGCATCATAATCATCATTGTCTACTCAGTTCTATTCTCTAAGTTCCAAATATGGCCTCAGTAACTGCATCAGTTGCAGTTCTCTTCCTCATGCAACTCATGATCACTATAGGAAAAATGACATTTTGAAAATCATGAACATGAACAGAAAGCACTGTTTAGCAGCTAATTCTGTAACAAATGGCCTATATCAGCACAAAATTGAATATAATGCATAATAGTGAAGCCTCTGGGGTCTGTGGGGCTTGGATGTGGAAAGGGAGCTGTGGTTTTGGTACATTACACATGGCAGCTAGAGACTGAGTGTGAATGAATGTGGCCTTTTTTGTCTGTTTCTGGTGCTGCCTCGCTTGGGGGGGATGTTATTTTGTGTGTGGCGGGGTGGCAATGGGAATGGATGAGGGCAGCAAGTATGAATATGTACATGTGTACATATATATATGTCTGTATATGTTTATGTATATGTATGTATACGTTGAAATGTATATGTCTGTATATGTGTGTGTGTGTGGGCGTTTATATACATGTGTATGTGGGTGGGTTGGGCCATTCCTCGTCTGTTTCCTTGCGCTACCTCATTAATGCGGGAGATGGCAGTTAAGTATGATAAAAGAAAGATATTAAGTAGTTACATAACAATTACTTGACAGCTTACGAATAAAAAATCATTAATATCTTGCTCAAAACAAGAGAGTTAAAGGCACAAGTTGAAAGCCTGCTTATTCACTACGTAAGTTAGTAAGCTGATCGAGTGTAAAGAAAAACTACATGTGCTGCTTAAAGCAACCATTCCAACTTCTGGACTAGATATGCCTGTAAGAAGATGTGAAACATGCTTTTGAATATATTATGCTAATGTAGCTTCTGTAACTTTCATCTGTAACTTTCCCTCCTCATTACAAAACCTCTGTCTTTTATTGATATATATTTTGAAGGATGGTTGAATATGTTTGATGATAAGTGTAAGATGTAGTTTGTTAGTGTATGGGAGGTATATGAAATGAGAGAGTCGTGGAAAGTGGTTTAGTGAAGAGAGAAAAGTTGGTGAAAGCCTTGCTTAAAATGAATTTCTAAAGAAATGGGTGACTGTGTTTTTCGTAGGTTAGTTAGGATTTTCATTGCATGTATGGATCATGGTGAGGCATTGTAGGATAGGCAAAGTGCATGTATATATTGTATGAGGGCTATAGCTCCAAGAACCTTCAACCTCCTCACCCACCCTGTGACTTTCATCTGCTTCCTTGTTTCCATTCATTATCATTGTCCAATTCCAGGTATCTAAAACACTTCACTTCTTCCAATTTTCTCCACTTAAACTTATACCCTCAGCTAACCTGTCCCTCAGCCTGACAAAGCCTCATAATCTTGATTTTATTCACATTTATTTGAATGTCTTCTTTTTACACTCTCACAAACTTAAGTTACCAATTTCCACAGTTTCTCTCCCAAATTTGCCACCAGTGTAGGGTCATCAGCAAATAACTACAGGCTCTCTCACCCACTACAGAATAGATGATTGCCCTTCTCTTCAAGACACTTGCATTTACCTTCTTCAACTCTCTATCCCAAAACAAATTAAACAGCCATGTTCCCATCACACATCCTTGCCAAAGACCAATCTTCTCTTGGAACTACTCACCTTCCTCTCTCAACTTTTCATACACATATCTTGTACTCTTGATAAAAATTTCTCACTGTTTCTAGTAGCTTTCCTTCCACACCATATATCTGTAAGACCAACAGCATTGCATCAGTATAAACAACATATGCTTTCTTCAAATCCATAAATTCCATATACATATCCTTTTCTTTCTTTAAGTATTTCTCACGCACATCTTTCAAAGCAAGCATTTGATCCTCATGTCCTCTGCCATTCCTGAAACCACAGTGTTTCTCCTCAAAATGATGCTCCCTACATGCCTTCCCCCTCTCAATCACCACACTCCTTACAACTTATCAGGTACATTCGATAAACTTATACTTCTGTTGTTTGAACATTTACCCTTGTCCCCCTTGCCTTTATACAGTGGCACTATATAAACATTCTGCCAATCTTTGGGCACCTCACCATCATCCATACATATACTGAAAATCCTTGCTAACCAATTGAGAACAGTCACCCCCTTTCTTGAGAAACTCTACTGCAGTTCCACTCACTCCAGCTGCCTTTGCCACACTTCATTTTACACAAGGCTTTCACCACCTTTTCTTTCTTCACCAAACCACTTTCCATGACTGTCTCACTTCACACACCTCCCCAACCCAAACACACTACATCTACTACCTGAGTGTGAATGAATGTGGGCTTCGTTGTCTTTTCCTAGTGCTACCTCGCACACATGCAGGGGGAGGGAGTTGTTATTTCATGTGTGGAGGGGTGGTGATGGGAATGAATAAAGGCAGACAGTATGAATGATGTACGTGTGTATATATGTATATGTCTGTGTGTGTATATATATGTATACGTTGAGATGTATAGGTATGTATATTTGTGTGTGTGGACGTGTATGTATATACATGTGTATGTGGGTGGGTTGGGCCATTCTTTCGTCTGTTTCCTTGCGCTACCTCACTAATGCGGGAGACAGTGACAAAGTATATATATATCCCTGGGGATAGGGGAGAAAGAATACTTCCCACACATTCCCTGCGTGTCGTAGAAGGCGACTAAAAGGGGAGGGAGTGGGGGCTGGAAATTCTCCCCTCTCATTTTTTTTTCAATCGTCCAAAAGAGGGAATCGAGAAGGGGGCCAAGTGAGGATATTCCTTCAAAGGCCCAGTCCTCTGTTCTTAATGCTACCTCGCTAACACAGGAAATGGCGAATAGTATGAGAGATAGATATATATTTATTTATTTATTTATTCTTTTTTTTTTTTGCTTTGTCGCTGTCTCCCGCGTTTGCGAGGTAGCGCAAGGAAACAGACAAAAGAAATGGCCCAACCTACCCTCATACACATGTATATACATACACATCCACACATGCAAATATACATACCTACACAGCTTTCCATGGTTTACCCTAGACGCTTCACATGCCCTGATTCAATCCACTGACAGCACGTCAACCCCGGTATACCACATCGATCCAATTCACTCTATTCCTTGCCCTCCTTTCACCCTCCTGCATGTTCAGGTCCCGATCACACAAAATCTTTTTCACCCCATCTTTCCACCTCCAATTTGGTCTCCCACTTCTCCTCGTTCCCTCCACCTCCGACACATATATCCTCTTGGCCAATCTTTCCTCACTCATTCTCCATGTGCCCAAACCATTACAAAACACCCTCTTCTGCTCTCTCAACCACGCTCTTTTTATTTCCACACATCTCTCTTACCCTTACGTTACTTACTCGATCAAACCACCTCACACCACACATTGTCCTTAAACATCTCATTTCCAGCACATCCACCCTCCTACGCACAACTCTATACATAGCCCACGCCTCGCAACCATACAACATTCTTGGAACCACTATTCCTTTAGACGTACCCATTTTTGCTTTCCGAGATAATGTTCTTGACTTCCACACATTCTTCAAGGCTCCCAGGATTTTTGCCCCCTCCCCCACCCTATGATCCACTTCCGCTTCCATGGTTCCATCCGCTGCCAGATCCACTCCCAGATATATAAAACACTTTACTTCCTCCAGTTTTTCTCCATTCAAACTTACCTCCCAATTGACTTGACCCTCAACCCTACTGTACCTAATAACCTTGCTCTTATTCACATTTACTCTTAACTTTCTTCTTCCACACACTTTTCCAAACTCAGTCACCAGCTTCTGCAGTTTCTCACATGAATCAGCCACTAGCGCTGTATCATCAGCGAACAACAACTGACTCACTTCCCAAGCTCTCTCATCCACAATAGACTTCATACTTGCCCCTCTTTCCAAAACTCTTGCATTCACCTCCCTAACAACCCCATCCATAAACAAATTAAACAACCATGGAGACATCACACACCCCTGCTGCAAACCTACATTCACTGAGAACCAATCACTTTCCTCTCTTCCTACACGTACACATGCCTTACATCCTCGATAAAAACTTTTCACTGCTTCTAACAACTTGCCTCCTACACCAAATATTCTTAATACCTTCCACAGAGCATCTCTATCAGCTCTATCATATGCCTTCTCCAGATCCATAAATGCTACATACAAATCCATATATTTATTTATTTTATTTATTTTGCTTTGTCGCTGTCTCCTGCGTTAGCGAGGTAGTGCAAGGAAACAGACGAAAGAATGGCCCAACCCACCCACATACACATGTATATACATACACATCCACACAAGCAAATATACATACCTATACATCTCAATGTATACATATGCATACACACACAGACATATACATATATACACATGTGCATAATTCATACTGTGCCTTTATTCATTCCCATCACCACCCCGCCACACATGAAATAACAACCCCCTCCCCCCTTATGTGCGCGAGGTAGTGCTAGGAAAAGACAACAAAGGCCACATTCGTTCACACTCAGTCTCTAGCTGTCATGTAATAATGCACCAAAACCACAGCTCCCCCTCCACACCCAGGCCCCACAGAACTTTCCATGGTTCATCCCAGACGCTTCACATGCCCTGGTTCAATCCATTGACAGCACGTCGACCCTGGTATACCAGATTGTTCCAATTCACTCCATCCCTTGCACGCCTTTCACCCTCCTGCATGTTCAGGCCCCGATTACTCAAATATATATATATATGTATATATATATATATATATATATATATATATATATATATATATATATATATATATATATATATATATATTATCCCTGGGGATAGGGGAGAAAGAATGCTTCCCACGTATTCCCTGCATTTCGTAGAAGGCGACTAAAAGGGAAGGGAGCGGGGGACTGGAAATCCTCCCCTCTCTTTTTTTTTTTCCAAAGGAAGGAACAGAGAAGGGGGCCAGGTGAGGATGTTTCCTCAGAGGCTCAGTCCTCTGTTCTTAATGCTACCTCGCTGATGCGGGAAATGGCAAATAGTATGAAAGAAAAAGAAAGAAAGATATATGGGCCATGGAGGGCTGTGTGGGTGTGTGTGTTTGCGTGTGTGGACGTGTGTATGTGCATGTGTATGGGGATGGGTTGGGCCGTTTCTTTCGTCTGTTTCCTTGTGCTGCCTCGCGAGCGCGGGGGGCAGCGACAAAGCAAAATAGAAAAAAAAATATATATATATATATATATATATATATATATATATATATATTCTTTCGTCTGTTTCCTTGCGCTGCCTCGCTGGCGCGGGGCGACGGGGCAAAGTGAATAAATAGATAAATATATATAGGGGAGAAAGAATACCTCCCACGTATTCCCTGCATGTTGTAGAAGGCGACTAAAAGGAAAGGGAGCGGGGGGCTGGAAATCCTCCCCTCTCATTTTTTTTTTTTAAATTTTCCAAAAGAAGGAACAGAGAAGGGGGCCATATGAGGATATTCCCTCAAAGGCCCAGTCCTCTGTTCTTAACACTACCTCGCTAATGCGGGAAATGGCGAATAGTATGAAAAAAAAAAAAAATATATATATATATATATATATATATATATATATATATATATATACACACACCCACATAAACACCCATACACATGCATATACATACATGTACATGTACGTATCAACATATACACATATACAAACATATACATACACATACACAGACATACATATATACATACTTACATATTCATACTTGCTTGCCTTCGTCCATTCCTGGTGCTACCCCATCCCACAGGAAACAGCATTGCTACCCCTGCTTCAGTGAGGAAGCACCAGGAAAACACGAAAAAAGTCCACATCTGTTCACACTCAGTCTCTAGCTGCATGTGTAATGCACTGAAACCACAGCTCCCTATCCACTTCCAGGCCCCATAGACCTTTCCATATTACCCCAGACATTTCACATTCCTTGGTTCAGTCCTTGACAGCACGTCGACCCTGGTATACCACATCGTTCCAATTTACTCTATTCCTTGCATGCTTCTTACCCTCCTGTATGTTCAGGACCCAATCGCTCAAAATCTTTTTCACTCCATCCTTTCCACCTCCAATTTGGTCTCCCACTTCTCCTTGTTCCCTCCATCTCTTTGGAGATGTGGACATATATATATACATATTACTGGATTCCGGAAGCTTGCATGAGGTTACACCACGAGTGAAAAGTAACCTTCAGCAAGGTTGTATCATAGAGAGTACAGTCTCATCAAAGATCATTTCACTGTAAAGGAGTCCTCATTCACTGCTTCTGGAAAGAAGTCTTGGGTAATATTAAGGTTCTCTCTTAGAAAGAGGTCCTGGGATAATTATGAATGTTTGATGGTATAGTACTCCCATTGGTGCTGTAAATGAGGTGTGAGCTTTAGGCAAAAATGTAAAGAGGATGGGTGTGTTGGAAATGCAATTTTTAAGGAAAGTATTTAGTGTGGGGATGGGGGGGTGATCAGATAAGAGATGATAGGGTAAGGGAGATGTTGGGTAATATGAGGAGTACATATGAAAATTCTGAAAAGAGGTTGCTGAAATGGTTTGTACATATGGAAGATGAGTGAAGAGAGGATTACTATTAGGGTATACATGTTAGAAGTGGAGAGAATAAGGAAAAGGGGAAACCAAGAAAGAGGTGTAAGGATGGATGGAAAAATGCTCTGAGGGTTTGGGGTCTGAACATTCAGGAGGGTCTGAGGTGTGCAAGGGGGAGAGTGAACTAAAGTGAAATAGTATACAGGGGATGACATGCTGTCAATGGGCTGAAGTAGGGTGTGTAAAGCAGTTTGATGGATGGGCACAGAAATGTCTGTGGGGCCTGGATGTGGGTAGGGGAGCCCTGGTTTTAGTGTTTTATAGAGAGTGGATGTGAGTGAATGAGGGTGTTTCTCCAGGTGTTCCTGGTGCTTTCTTGCTAGTGTGGGAAGTGACAGACTTGATTGAAAAAACTATTCCACTATATTTCCTTTAATATGAAACTTTAAAGGAATGATATTTCTTCTTAGGCATTACCTGATTCCTCTGGCACTACAACAGAAAAGCAAGTGGAGAAAGAAAGGGCTAAAACTACATATTTTTGGAGAGCACACCTTCATTGCCAAGCACATGTCCAGGTACTTTTTATCATGCTGTTTTTACTTTTCACAGATTAGGTTTTATTTGTGCAATAAACCCTTTAACACAGTGTTTGGATCTTGCATTTAGGATTGGAAATAATACAAAAACATGATATATTAAGATAGAATAATCCCTTTGCCTACAGTTCAACACCATGTGAAGTGTGTCAGAAGACTTTAGGAAGGCGATTTGGCAAGCAGGGTTATGTGTGCCGTGATTGTGGCTTCAAATGTCACAAGCCATGTCATGTCAAGACAGACACCATCTGTCCCAACTCTACTGTCAACAGCATGGACCTGTGAGTTATATAATGCCTATTATTTATATTTTGATTAATCTCTTTAGTAATATCATCACATCCACTGAAAATGTGTAGTAAACCATTTTTGCTCAATAGTGATCATTCACTTCCTTACTTGAATGGCCAAAGCAAATTTATGAAAAATCACTGTACTTGATAGTACATGTGGTGGAAAGCTTTTTTGCATGGGTTTCATGTGAATAGATATTCACTTGATGAGTCAACATAGTGTGTCAAACGAAAAGTAAAGAACACATTTATAAGAGTGGAAGTCCTTGTTCCAGTTTGATACATTGGGCATGGGCTAAGAATATGTTGTGTGTGTGTGTGTGTGTGTGTGTGTGTGTGTGTGTGTGTGATGTTGCATAGGCTTTTTGAATCTATTATACCCCATTAAATTGGTGTGGAGTAATGATTAAAGATAGATAGATAGAGAGACATGCTTTGGATGTTTTAGAGGAAGATATTATACGTAAGATTGGAGATGATATTCAATGGAAGCATTTTGTTCCCTAGAGTTAGTGTGAATGGAAATGTTGGTCTTCGTTGATGAATCACTGTAGTGAATAAAGAGTGGAAGTCCATATTTCACAATGACCCTCTGGTTGAAGATGTGAATGAGTCATTTCAGGGACTCTGCATGCTTTGATCTGCTCTTTAGGATTAGGATTAGAGTTAATGGGGATAGATAGATACACAGACCTTAAGTTGTGTATAAGGATCACTGGTATATTGGTATTGTTGTTGAACTCTTGTTCCTTAGATATTTGGTACTACACAGCATTGGATGCATAGCATGTTATAATGCCATTAGTGACCTGTTTTATCCAACAGTTTTAGGAAATATTGGCACAAATGAAATGAGTTTCAGCTGTCTAACACAAATCACAACTTAATGTGTTACAGCTTTCACAGTGTCACAGCAGTTCTTAGCACCATCTATTAACAGTCTGAAAAAAATATGCTTATTTGTAACAGTATCATCCAATGAGCATAGAGATGAGAGAACACCATTCTCATTTGGGGTTAGTCACCCGCTGACTGACGGATAACCCCACTTAGGCTAGTAGGTCATGTGTCTGTATCCACATTGCTCTGTGTATATTGTTTTGATGACCAGCTGGGTCCATATGCTTAGACATGCCCATTTTGCTTGCAGCCACAGTTCTCACTGGGCCATCTAACCCTGAGAGTAGTTGGCCTGCTGCCTTCGACAAGTTCAAAGTTGATAGAATGTGCTTCATGCCAATCTTGAACATTATGGTCAGATGTATGCTTGCTTGTACTTTTCACTTTTAGTTGTTTTTTTAAATGTATCAAATTCCTATCTTAAACATTATGGTCAGATGTATGCTTGTTTGTTCTGTTCACCTTTAGTTGTTTTTTTATTCACAATTGTTATGGATCCTTCACATCTAACAGCATGTATCCTTTAATGATTACTTTGTGTTCCATGTGGATGGAACTTTTTTACTACTTCATATATCTGTGAAATGGTTGTTCCGGATGACTGTGGTCTCTTTGGCCAGTCTTTGTTTACATTAGGCAGTTAGCAGTTAGCTAATTCAGCTCTTCTCATTTCTTCTTAATAGGATTTCAGCTAGTAAGTAAAGGAAATGAGAGTCTTTTTTCCTTTTGCCATAATACTAGGCATAATCCCAGTAATATGTTGTGAGTTTCCTGCCATCTGCCACTAAAGGCAGGTTCACTATACATAGCCTTCTGTTGCTGCATCATGAACCTGAAGCTTGAAACTAACATGTGTCATTTGACCAAAGTCACATTCCTGCTCTGCTTTCATCAAAAGACATCATCCAATCATTTCCTTGGTCTGTGAAGATCACTGAACTTCTGTCTTCTACACTTGTTTCCTCATTTTCTTAGGATTAATTCTCGTTATGTAGGGGTACAGATGGTAAATTCTGTTGCCTTTGTTTGAAGCTTAGTGATGCACATATTACATACAATTCATGTTGCTTATCATGGGGACACTTTTGTCCTTATGCTTTTTTCTCTTGTACTTGTTTCCTATTATGATTCTCAGTTTTTCCATGTGTTTTCATTCTGTTAGTTGTGCAGGGATGCATTTTGTTTCTGTACATATTTTAAGCCTAATTGTTTGCAGGACTGTGGTGTTCTGGTGAGGTTTCAGTGCTAGTTATTTACTACAATAATCATATTTTATTTTCACCATGTTTCATTCAATTCCTTTCTATTTGTTATGGTCTTGTACCCCCTTTAGTTGCATTACTTTATGTAGGAAGGTGTACATGCAAGTGTGAATCAATATGATGATAATCTTGGAAATGAACATTTAAGGTTAACCCTTAAACGGGGGGCATGGTCTGTAGAGTTCATCATGTTGTGTTTAAAGATGATAGAAATAAAAATGTTCTTTATGAAATGATAGATTAGCATTCAGATATAAGAGAAAATACTTGGAAACTCATACTGTGCAAATACCTCCGTGTTGGCTGGTTCTCTGTTGAGGCAGGGGTGGAGGGGGGTGTGTTTCAGTGGTACGCTGTCTCCCAAATATTATCGGTAGCCTGGGTTCAACTCTCGTGTGTGCTACGGTAAAATTGTTTAGAATGATTTATGTGTGAACATTACATTTTCAGCCATATTGACATTATTGAGATTCCTGTGAGCTGATTTGCAGCATCCTTGGAACCATATTGTGGGTGACTGGTATCACTCTACAGGCCCACAGTGTGTGTAGGCAGTAATCTTAGAGCTGTAGTGTTGCACCTCAGAAGGGATAGGTTTTGTTCCACTGATGGTCAGGTAGGAAGCTGTCCACCTGCCAATCTCGGTAGATCAGGCTCAACTTTCGGGCGTACAATGGTGAAATTGTTTGGGCTGATTTACACATGGACATTACATGTTCTGATATATAGATATGACCATGAAGCCTGTAAGGGTGTTTTGAAATGGTTTGGGCACATGGAGAGAATGAGTGAGGAAAGATTGACCAAGAGGATATATGTGTCAGAGGTGGAGGGAACGAGGAGAAGTGGGAGACCAAATTGGAGGTGGAAAGATGGAGTGAAAAAGATTTTGAGTGATCGGGGCCTGAACATGCAGGAGGGTGAAAGGCGTGCAAGGAATAGAGTGAATTGGATCGATGTGGTATACCGGGGTTGACATGCTGTCAGTGGATTGAATCAGGGCATGTGAAGCGTCTGGGGTAAACCATGGAAAGTTGTGTGGGGCCTGGATGTGGAAAGGGAGCTGTGGTTTCGGGCATTATTGCATGACAGCTAGAGACTGAGTGTGAACGAATGTGGCCTTTGTTGTCTTTTCCTAGCGCTACCTTGCACACATGAGGGGGGAGGGGGATGGTATTCCATGTGTGGCGAGGTGGCGATGGGAATGAATAAACGCAGACAGTGTGAATTGTGTGTATGGGTATATATGTATGTGTCTGTGTGTGTATATATATGTGTACATTGAGATGTTTAGGTATGTATATTTGCGTGTGTGGACGTGTATGTATGTACATGTGTATGGGGGTGGGTTGGGCCATTTTTTTCATCTGTTTCCTTGCGCTACCTCGCAAACGCGGGAGACAGCGACAAAGCAAAATAAATGAATAAAATAAAATAAATATATATATATGTATATATATATATATATATATATATATATATATATATATATATATATATATATATATATATGAAGGTGCACGTTCATATACACTTTATTCGTATATGGATTTGTATGTAGCATTTATGGATCTGGAGAAGGCATATGATAGAGTTGATAGAGATGCTCTGTGGAAGGTATTAAGAATATATGGTGTGGGAGGCAAGTTGTTAGAAGCAGTGAAAAGTTTTTATCGAGGATGTAAGGCATGTGTACGTGTAGGAAGAGAGGAAAGTGATTGGTTCTCAGTGAATGTAGGTTTGCGGCAGGGGTGTGTGATGTCTCCATGGTTGTTTAATTTGTTTATGGATGGGGTTGTAAGGGAGGTAAATGCAAGAGTCCTGGAAAGAGGGGCAAGTATGAAGTCTGTTGGGGATGAGAGAGCTTGGGAAGTGAGTCAGTTGTTGTTCGCTGATGATACAGCGCTGGTGGCTGATTCATGTGAGAAACTGCAGAAGCTGGTGACTGAGTTTGGTAAAGTGTGTGGAAGAAGAAAGTTGAGAGTAAATGTGAATAAGAGCAAGGTTATTAGGTACAGTAGGGGTGAGGGTCAAGTCAATTGGGAGGTGAGTTTGAATGGAGAAAAACTGGAGGAAGTGAAGTGTTTTAGATATCTGGGAGTGGATCTGTCAGCGGATGGAACCATGGAAGCGGAAGTGGATCATAGGGTGGGGGAGGGGGCGAAAATTTTGGGAGCCTTGAAAAATGTGTGGAAGTCGAGAACACTATCTCGGAAAGCAAAAATGGGTATGTTTGAGGGAATAGTGGTTCCAACAATGTTGTATGGTTGCGAGGCGTGGGCTATGGATAGAGATGTGCGCAGGAGGATGGATGTGCTGGAAATGAGATGTTTGAGGACAATGTGTGGTGTGAGGTGGTTTGATCGAGTAAGTAACGTAAGGGTAAGAGAGATGTGTGGAAATAAAAAGAGCGTGGTTGAGAGAGCAGAAGAGGGTGTTTTGAAATGGTTTGGGCACATGGAGAGAATGAGTGAGGAGAGATTGACCAAGAGGATATATGTATGTATGTATGTATGACTCCTGAACATGCAGGAGGGTGAAAGGAGGGCAAGAAATAGAGTGAATTGGAGTCATGTGGTATACAGGGGTTGACGTGCTGTCAGTGGATTGAAGCAAGGCATGTGAAGCGTCTGGGGTAAACCATGGAAAGCTGTGTAGGTATGTATATTTGCGTGTGTGGACGTGTGTATGTACATGTGTATGGGGGGGGGGTTGGGCCATTTCTTTCGTCTGTTTCCTTGCGCTACCTCGCAAACGCGGGAGACAGCGACAAAGTATAAAAAAAAAAAAAAAAAAAAAAAAAAAAAAAAAATATATATATATATATATATATATATATATATTTCTTTGCGCTACCTCGCAAACGTGGGAGACAGCGACAAAGCAAAAAAAAAAAAATATTTAGAGGTGATGTGAGAAGGAGATGGAATGAGTATTTTGAAGGTTTGTTGAATGTGTCTGATGACAGAGTGGCAGATATAGGGTGTTTGGGTCGAGGTGGTGTGCAAAGTGAGAGGGTTAGGGAAAATGATTTGGTAAACAGAGAAGAGGTAGTAAAAGCTTTGCGGAAGATGAAAGCCGGCAAGGCAGCAGGTTTGGATGGTATTGCAGTGGAATTTATTAAAAAAGGGGGTGACTGTATTGTTGACTGGTTGGTAAGGTTATTTAATGTATGTATGACTCATGGTGAGGTGCCTGAGGATTGGCGGAATGCGTGCATAGTGCCATTGTACAAAGGCAAAGGGGATAAGAGTGAGTGCTCAAATTACAGAGGTATAAGTTTATTGAGTATTCCTGGTAAATTATATGGGAGGGTATTGATTGAGAGGGTGAAGGCATGTACAGAGCATCAGATTGGGGAAGAGCAGTGTGGTTTCAGAAGTGGTAGAGGATGTGTGGATCAGGTGTTTGCTTTGAAGAATGTATGTGAGAAATACTTAGAAAAGCAAATGGATTTGTATGTAGCATTTATGGATCTGGAGAAGGCATATGATAGAGTTGATAGAGATGTTCTGTGGAAGGTATTAAGAATATATGGTGTGGGAGGCAAGTTGTTAGAAGCAGTGAAAAGTTTTTATCGAGGATGTAAGGCATGTGTACGTGTAGGAAGAGAGGAAAGTGATTGGTTCTCAGTGAATGTAGGTTTGCGGCAGGGGTGTGTGATGTCTCCATGGTTGTTTAATTTGTTTATGGATGGGGTTGTTAGGGAGGTAAATGCAAGAGTCTTGGAAAGAGGGGCAAGTATGAAGTCTGTTGGGGATGAGAGAGCTTGGGAAGTGAGTCAGTTGTTGTTCGCTGATGATACAGCGCTGGTGGCGGATTCATGTGAGAAACTGCAGAAGCTGGTGACGGAGTTTGGTAAAGTGTGTGGAAGAAGAAAGTTAAGAGTAAATGTGAATAAGAGCAAGGTTATTAGGTACAGTAGGGTTGAGGGTCAAGTCAATTGGGAGGTGAGTTTGAATGGAGAAAAACTGGAGGAAGTGAAGTGTTTTAGATATCTGGGAGTGGATCTGTCAGCGGATGGAACCATGGAAGCGGAAGTGGATCATAGGGTGGGGGAGGGGGCGAAAATTTTGGGAGCCTTGAAAAATGTGTGGAAGTCGAGAACATTATCCCGGAAAGCAAAAATGGGTATGTTTGAAGGAATAGTAGTTCCAACAATGTTGTATGGTTGCGAGGCGTGGGCTATGGATAGAGTTGTGCGCAGGAGGATGGATGTGCTGGAAATGAGATGTTTGAGGACAATGTGTGGTGTGAGGTGGTTTGATCGAGTAAGTAACGTAAGGGTAAGAGAGATGTGTGGAAATAAAAAGAGCGTGGTTGAGAGAGCAGAAGAGGGTGTTTTGAAATGGTTTGGTCACATGGAGAGAATGAGTGAGGAAAGATTGACCAAGAGGATATATGTGTCGGAGGTGGAGGGAACGAGGAGAAGAGGGAGACCAAATTGGAGGTGGAAAGATGGAGTGAAAAGGATTTTGTGTGATCGGGGCCTGAACATGCAGGAGGGTGAAAGGAGGGCAAGGAATAGAGTGAATTGGAGCGATGTGGTATACAGGGGTTGACGTGCTGTCAGTGGATTGAATCAAGGCATGTGAAGCGTCCGGGGTAAACCAAGGAAAGCTGTGTAGGTATGTATATTTGCGTGTGTGGACGTGTGTATGTACATGTGTATGGGGGGGGTTGGGCCATTTCTTTCGTCTGTTTCCTTGCGCTACCTCGCAAACGCGGGAGACAGCGACAAAGTATAAAAAAAAAAAAAAAATATATATATATCCCTGGGGATAGGGGATTAAGAATACTTCCCACGTATTCCCTGCGTGTCGTAGAAGGCGACTAAAGGGGAGGGAGCGGGGGGGCTGGAAATCCTCCCCTCTCGTTTTTTTTTTAATTTTCCAAAAGAAGGAACAGAGAAGAGGGCCAGGTGAGGATATTCCCTCAAAGGCCCAGTCCTCTGTTCTTACCGCTACCTCGCTAATGCGGGAAATGGTGAAGTTTGAAAAAAAAAAAAATATATATATATATATATATATATATATATATATATATATATATATATATATATATATATATATATATATACCTCGCTAATGCGGGAGACAGCGACAAAGCAAAATGAATAAATAAATATATATATATATATATATATATATATATATATATATATATATATATATATATATATATATATATATATATCTTTCTTTCATACCTGTTTGCCGTTTCCTGCCTTAGCAAGGTAGCATCAAGAACAGAAGACTGATCCTTAGACAAAAATCCTCAATTGGCTCCTTCCTCTGTTCCTTCTTTTGGAAAGTAATAGAACAGGAGAGGAGGATTTCCAGCCCCCCACTCCTGCTTCTCTTAGTCGCCTTCTACGTCACGCAGGAGATGCGTGGGTAGTGTAATATATGTAAATATTATACTTTATACTTTGTCACTGTCTCCCGCATTAGCGAGGTAGCACAAGGAAACAGAGGAAAGAATGGCCTAACCCACCCACATACACATGTATATACATACATGTCCACACACGCACATATACATACCTATACATTTCAACGTATAAATATATGTACATACACAGACATGTACATATATGCACATGTACATAATTCATACTTGCTGCCTTTATTCATTCCCGTTGCCAGCCCGCCACACATGAAATGACAACCCCCTCCCCCCGCATACGCGTGAGGTAGCACTAGGAAAAGACAACAAAGGCCACATTCGTTCACACTTAGTCTCTAACTTTCATGTATGATGCACCAAAGCCACAGCTCCCTTTCCACATCCAGGCCCCACAAAACTTTCCATGGTTTACCCCAGACACTTCACATGCCCTGGTTCAATCCATTGACAGCATGTCAACCCCAATATACCACATAGTTTCAATTCACTGTATTCCTTGCACACCTTTCACTGTCCTGCTTGTTCAGGCCCTGATCACTCAAAATCTTTTTCCCTCCATATATAGAATACATTGATTGGTTGGTGAGGATATTCAGTGTATGTTTGGATCATGGTGAAGTGCCTGAGGATTGGCAGAATGCATGCATAGTACCACTGTACAAAGCCATAAGTTTGTTGAGTATTGCTGGGAAACCATATAGGAGGGTATTGAGTGAGAGGGTGAAGGCATGCACAGAGCATCAGATTGGGGAAGAGCAGTGTGGTTTCAGAAGTGGTAGAGGATGTGTGGATCAGGTGTTTGCTTTGAAGAATGTATGTGAAAATTACTTAGAAAAACAGATGGATTTGTATGTAGCATTTATGGATCTGGAGAAGGCATATGATAGGGTGGATAGAGATGCTTTGTGGAAGGTTTTGATTTATGGTGTAGGAGGTAAGTTGCTAGAAGCAGTGAAAAGTTTTTACCAAGGATGTAAGGCATGTGTACGAGTAGAAAGAGAGGAAAGTGATCGATTCCCAGTGAATTTCGGTATGTGGCAGGGGTGCGTGATGTCTCCATGGTTGTTTACTTTGTATATGGATGGGGTTGTTAGGGAGATGAATGTGAGAGTTTTGTAGAGAGGGGCAAGTATGCAGTCTTTTGGATGAGAGGGCTTGGGAAGTGAGTCAGTTGTTGTTCGATGATAATACAACACTGGTGGCTGATTTGGGTGAGAAACTGCCGGAGTTGGTGACTGAGTTTGGTAAAGTGTGTGAAAGAAGAAAGCTGAGAGTAAATGTGAATAAGAGCAAGGTTATTAGTTTCAGTAGGGTTGAGGGACAAGTTAATTGAGAGGTAAGTTTGAATGGGGGAAAACTGGAGGAAGTGAAGTGTTTTAGATATCTGGGAGTGGACTTAGCAGCATATAGAACCATGGAAGCAGAAGTGAGTCACAGGATGGGGGAGGGAGTGAAGGTTCTGGGAGTGTTGAAGAATGTGTGGAAGGCGAGAACATTATCTCGGAGACCAAAAATGGGTATGTTTGAAGGAATAGTGGTTCCAACAATGTTATACGGTTGCAAGGCATGTTTTAAATGAAATGTTTGAGGACAATATATGGTGTGAGGTGGTTTGATCAAGTAAGTAATGAAAGGGTAAGAGAGATGTGTGGTAATGAAATGAGTGTGGCTGAGAGAGCAGAAGAGGGTGTGTTGAAATGGTTTTGTCACATGGAGAGAATGAGTGAGGAAAGATTGACAAAGAGGATATATGTGACAGAGGTGGAGGGAACAAGGAGAAGTGGGAGACCAAATAGGAGGCAGAAGGATGAAGCGAAAAAGATTTTGAGCGATCAAGGCCTAATCATAGAGGAAGGTGAAAGGCGTTCAAGGAATAGAGTGAATTAGAATGAGGTGGTATACTGGGGTTGCTATGCTGTCAATGGATTGAATCAGGGCATGTGAAACATCTAGGGTAAACCATGGAAAGGTCTGGGGAAAGGGAGCTGTGGTTTCGGTGCATTACACATGACAGCTAGAGACTGAATATGAACAAATGTGGCCTTTTTTGTCTTCCTGGCACTGCGTCGCTGGAGGGAGGGGATGCTATTTTGTGTGAATCAGGGTGGCGATGGGAATGGATGAAGGCAGCAAGTATGGGTATGCACATCTGTATATATGTATATGTCTGTGTATGTATATGTAAGTATACATTGAAATATATGTGTATGTATATGTGTGTGTGTGGGCATTTATGTATATAGTTGTGTATGTGGGTGGGTTGGGCCATTCCTCGTCTGTTTCCTTGCGCTACCTTGCTTACGTGGGAAATGGCGGTTAAGTATAAAAGATATAATATTTATATATATATATATTAATGTATATGTGTGTGTGTGTGTGTAATGTGTATGTGAATAGATGGATCTTTCTTCATCTGTTTCTTGGCCTTTCCTCACTAACTTGGGAAATGGTGGTTAAGTATAATGAAAAGAGTATTATACTTTTTTAATCTGTTAAGTTTTACATCATTAATGTATATATAACCTTTGGACAGTTGTCCTCTTCACAAAAGTAACTTTGCAACCTTCTGGCATAGGCAGTGCCTTACCTCCCCAAACCAAAATGTCCAGTATTGCCAAGTGTGAGGAGCTCAGTGTCCTTGACAACCCCTTATGTGTGCTTGTAATTATTTCTGTCCATCTGTATGTCTGATACCTGTCCGCACATGGAATTCCCTCAAGGTGATGATCACGACAATGGAGTTGTAGCACTTGATTTAAACCATTGGCACACATTGTAAGTGACAGCTTGTTGGGGAGGTGGTTGCATATGACAGGAAATTCGTATATTAAGTTCAAACAGCGTGATTTCTGAATCCTATCTTTTACCTGGAATGACTTATGGTTGATGCAGGACTTTGCACTTAGAGACACGAGTCTTTCTATGATAGAGTATAGCCTGCTTCATCTTTTACTCAGGTATTAAGGCATTCAGAATTGGTACCTGATAGTACAAGAGCATACTGTCTTTTTCCCCTTTTTTTGATAGTCCTGTTGTTGCTTCTATGTCTAGATGAAAGAGATAACAGTCAAGTTATCTGGCAAACTAAAAAAGTTTCAATAAATATGTTTCTTCAGAACAGTACATTGCCAAAAGATTTGTGAATTGTTGCCTTTTAAAACATATTTTTATGTTAGGTTGGTTTACTAAATCCTACTCAAAAAATGAGTTAACACTGGCCCAAAAATGATAAAATGGTGGGGTTCCTTTGGGAGATCTTCAACCTAATTTCAGACAAAAATTAGAACAAAATGTCAAGAAACATTAAGATACATTATTAACCCATCAATGTGCCTTCTTACTGAAAAAAGTGGTTTCCCACCCTACAGACTCATAAAAAAGAAAGACCCCGTACAAAATATCTCTCATCATACAATACTGAAGAGAATGCCAACAAAGTACTTTACTTCCCTCCATATTGAGATGGGAAGGTGTTGGAAATATGAATGAGTTCTAATGGTAGCACATATCCTAATGATTCATGTAATCATATGATGATTATGGTTTTTTCACTGTGTGATTCCATTGTACACATACTTCAACTCATTACACACTATGTTTTTTCAAAGCATGATATATTTTACTTATTATTTATACCTTTATGCATTATTTATTCATTTATTTATCATTCAGAAAAGAAGAGAGAATGTTGGGGTGAAGAGAGTGGTGAGAGTAAGTGAGCTTGGGAAGGAGACTTGTGTGAGGAAGTGCCATGAGAGACTGGGTGCAGAAAGGAAAAAGGTGAGAGCAAAGAACGTAAGGGGAATGGAGGAGGAATGGGATGTATCTAGGGAAGCAGTGATGGCTTGCGCAAAAGATGCATGTGGCATGAGAAGCATGGGAGGTGGGAAGATTAGAAAGGGTAGTGAGTGGTGGGATGAAGTAAGATTATTAGTGAGAGAGAAGAGAGAGGAATTTGGACGAGTTTTGCAGGGAAATAGTGCAAATGACTGGGAGATGTATAAAAGAAAGAGGCAGGAGGTTAAGAGGAAGGCACAAGAGGTGGTGGGGTGGCGATGGGAATGAATAAATGCAGCAAGTATGAATTATATACATGTGTATATGTATATATGTCTGTGTATGTATACATATGTATGTGTTGAAATGTATGTATGCGTGTGTGGACATGTATGTATATACATGTGTATGTGGTTGGGTTGGGCCATTCTTTCTTTGCGCTACCTTGCTAATGCGGGAGACAGCGACAAAGTTTAATAATGATATAATAATAATGATAATTTACCATTCAGATAGACAGGACATTATTGATATGAATAGATGAAAAAAAATTCTTATTTTCATGAAATGTGTAAACAATAATACAAGAAAATTTTTTCTTGTACTATAAAACTGTTTAGTGAGTCCAAATATAGTGCATTCTGAAATGATGATGCAGTAGCACTTTATTTGATGATTTAGGGATGTCTGTAATGAATAATATTTTTTCAAGTTATGTTATTAGGCCCCTAGTAACACAGGTGGATAAAATGTAGAATCATGCATCATGAAGGCATGAAGATTTAGACTCATGATGGCAGCGCAACGCATTGCACTGGGTATGGCCCGAATGTGGCATAATGCAGTGTTAGGTTTACTATAAAAATTTTGCTATATTAGGGTTAATAAAAGTACCTAATGAAAAAGTTAAGCACATAGTATTGTATTCTAAGTGGACTAGATATGTTATCTGGCACTATAACTTGTAAAAGACTGGAATTTGTTTTCGAGTCCCCCCCGCCAGACCTCTCATTTATGAGTTTTACAAGAGGTAGATTCACCAAAAATGTACCTTATACAAAGATTGTTCATTGTTAAAGTACTACATGAATATATTGCATGAAAATAGTACTAAAACTGACAAGAGCATTCACTGGTAAAAGCAGACATGCATGCGGAAGTATAATATATTTGGTAGTGAAGGGTGGCGATGGAGATCTAATTGAAGGTTGTAGATTTGATATGTCCCAAATGCTGCTTGAATTCTTTTCCTCCTACTTAGATTTGTTCTGTCATGCTTATGGTGAACAGCAATAATATTGAGTGTATTATGCAAATGCTGAATATAGAACTATAGAAGGAAAGAGATTTACACATTAAAAACTAATGAATAAGCTGGCTGTGAGGGCCTGTAGTGGTGAAGCAAGGGAGTGCAGGAACGATGAGTGGTGCAAGTTACCACACTCTGCCACCACCACCTCAACCTTCCCTTCCAGCCTCACTTAGAGGAGTGGCTGTTTACTTCTTGTACAATATGTTGTTTTTGTTATGTATGAATATGGTGGTTCCCATATCAGTGAGCAAACAACATTATGACAGAATAGAGGTTTCCAAAATAGATATCATTTGAACATCTCATTTCTTTCCTTTCGTGGCTGTACTGAAATAAGATATTAATATGTACATTGTATTATTATACACAACTTTGTGACATAAAGATGCAGTCGTTTTACCACCTATTGATCAGGTGCATCAGACTGCATGCTTTTGTTGACACCAGGATAATGGTTGCCCACTGAAAAGATTGCATGCTATTGCCAAATATTTGATTTATATTTGTATGGACAACATTTAAGCGAAACACTGAATGGCAGTATGCAGTCTTTTGTGGATGAGAGAGCTTGGGAAGTGAGCCAGTTGTTGTTTGCTGATGATACAGCGCTGGTGGCTGATTCATGTGAGAAACTGCAGAAGCTGGTGACTGAGTTTGGTATAGTGTGTGAAAGAAGAATGTTGAGAGTAAATGTGAATAAGAGCAAGGTTATTAGGTACAGTAGGGTTGAGGGTCAAGTCAATTGGGAGGTAAGTTTAAATGGAGAGAAACTGGAGGAAGTGAAGTGTTTTAGATATCTAGGAGTGGATTTGGCAGCGGATGGAACCATGGAAGCGGAAGTGAATCATAGGGTGGGGGAGGGTGCGAAAATTCTTGGAGCCTTGAAGAATGTGTGGAAGTTGAGAACATTATCTCGGAAAGCAAAAATGGGAATGTTTGAAGGAATAGTGGTTCCAACAATATTGTATGGTTGCGAGGCGTGGGCTATGGATAGAGTTGTGTGCAGGAGGATGGATGTGCTGGAAATGAGATGTTTGAGGACAATGTGTGGTGTGAGGTGGTTTGATCGAGTGAGTAACGTAAGGGTAAGAGAGATGTGTGGAAATAAAAAGAGCGTGGTTGAGAGAGCAGAAGAGGGTGTTTTGAAGTGGTTTGGGCACATGGAGAGAATGAGTGAGGAAAGATTGACCAAGAGGATATATGTGTCGGAGGTGGAGGGAACGAGGAGAAGAGGGAGACCAAATTGGAGGTGGAAAGATGGAGTGAAAAGATTTTGTGTGATCGGGGCCTGAACATGCAGGAGGGTGAAAGGAGGGCAAGGAATAGAGTGAATTGGAGCGATGTGGTATACCGGGGTTGACGTGCTGTCAGTGGATTGAATCAAGGCATGTGAAGCGTCTGGGGCAAACCATGGAAAGCTGTGTAGGTATGTATATTTGCGTGTGTGGACGTATGTATATACATGTGTATGGGGGGGGGTTGGGCCATTTCTTTCGTCTGTTTCCTTGTGCTACCTCGCAAACGCGGGAGACAGCGACAAAGTATAATAGAAAAAAAAAAAAATATATATATGGTAAATTATATGGGAGGGTATTGATTGAGAGGGTGAAGGCATGTACAGAGCATCAGATTGGGGAAGAGCAGTGTGGTTTCAGAAGTGGTAGAGGATGTGTGGATCAGGTGTTTGCTTTGAAGAATGTATGTGAGAAATACTTAGAAAAGTGAATGGATTTGTATGTAGCATTTATGGATCTGGAGAAGGCATATGATAGAGTTGATAGAGATGCTCTGTGGAAGGTATTAAGAATATATGGTGTGGGAGGCAAGTTGTTAGAAGCAGTGAAAAGTTTTTATCGAGGATGTAAGGCATGTGTAAGTGTAGGAAGAGAGGAAAGTGATTGGTTCTCAGTGAATGTAGGTTTGCGGCAGGGGTGTGTGATGTCTCCAAGGTTGTTTAATTTGTTTATGGATGGGGTTGTTAGGGAGGTGAATGCAAGAGTTGTGGGAAGAGGGGCAAGTATGAAGTCTGTTGGGGATGAGAGAGCTTGGGAAGTGAGTCAGTTGTTGTTCGCTGATGATACAGCGCTGGTGGATGATTCATGTGAGAAACTGCAGAAGCTGGTGACTGAGTTTGGTAAAGTGTGTGAAAGAAGAAAGTTGAGAGTAAATGTGAATGAGAGCAAGGTAATTAGGTACAGTAGGGTTGAGGGTCAAGTCAATTGGGAGGTGAGTTTGAATGGTGAAAAACTGGAGGAAGTGAAGTGTTTTAGATATCTGGGAGTGGATCTGTCAGCGGATGGAACCATGGAAGCGGAAGTGGATCATAGGGTGGGGGAGGGGGCGAAAATTTTGGGAGCCTTGAAGAATGTGTGGAAGTCGAGAACATTATCTCGGAAAGCAAAAATGGGTATGTTTGAAGGAATAGTAGTTCCAACAATGTTGTATGGTTGCGAGGCGTGAGCTATGGATAGAGTTGTGCGCAGGAGGATGGATGTGCTGGAAATGAGATGTTTGAGGACAATGTGTGGTGTGAGGTGGTTTGATCGAGTAAGTAACGTAAGGGTAAGAGAGATGTGTGGAAATAAAAAGAGCGTGGTTGAGAGAGCAGAAGAGGGTGTTTTGAAATGGTTTGGGCACATGGAGAGAATGAGTGAGGAAAGATTGACCAAGAGGATATATGTGTCGGAGGTGGAGGGAACGAGGAGAAGAGGGAGACCAAATTGGAGGTGGAAAGATGGAGTGAAAAGGATTTTGTGTGATCGGGGCCTGAACATGCAGGAGGGTGAAAGGAGGGCAAGGAATAGAGTGAATTGGAGCGATGTGGTATACAGGGGTTGACGTGCTGTCAGTGGATTGAATCAAGGCATGTGAAGCGTCCGGGGTAAACCATGGAAAGCTGTGTAGGTATGTATATTTGCGTGTGTGGACGTGTGTATGTACATGTGTATGGGGGGGGGTTGGGCCATTTCTTTCGTCTGTTTCCTTGCAATACCTCGCAAACGCGGGAGACAGCGACAAAGTGTAAAAGAAAAAAAAAAAAAAAAATATATATATATATATATATATATATATATATATATATATATATATACATATTTGGGGTGAAGAGGGTGGTGAGAGTAAGTGAGCTTGGGAAGGAGACTTGTGTGAGGAAGTACCAGGAGAGACTGAGTACAGAAAGGAAAAAGGTGAGAACAATGGAAGTAAGGGGAGTGGGGGAGGAATGGGATGTATTTAGGGAATCAGTGATGGATTGCGCAAAAGATGCTTGTGGCATGAGAAGCGTGGGAGGTGGGTTGATTAGAAAGGGTAGTGAGTGGTGGGATGAAGAAGTAAGATTATTAGTGAAAGAAAGAGAGAGGCATTCGGACAATTTTTGCAGGGAAAAAAATGCAATTGAGTGGGAGATGTATAAAAGAAAGAGACAGGAGGTCAAGAGAAAGGTGCAAGAGGTGAAAAAGAGGGCTAATGAGAGTTGGGGTGAGAGAGTATCATTAAATTTTAGGGAGAATAAAAAGATGTTCTGGAAGGAGGTAAATAAAGTGTGTAAGACAAGGGAGCAAATGGGAGCTTCAGTGAAGGGCGCTAATGGGGAGGTGATAACAAGTAGTGGTGATGTGAGGAGATGGAGTGAGTATTTTGAAGGTTTGTTGAATGTGTTTGATGATAGATGACATATATATATATATATATATATATATATATATATATATATATATATATATATATATATATATATATATATATATATATATATATTTTTTTTTTCATACTATTCGCCATTTCCCGCATTAGCGAGGTAGCGTTAAGAACAGAGGACTGGGCCTTTGAGGGAATATCCTCATATGGCCCCCTTCTCTGTTCCTTCTTTTGGAAAATTTAAAAAAAAATGAGGGGGAGGATTTCCAGCCCCCCGCTCCCTTCCCTTTTAGTCGCCTTCTACGACATGGAGGGAATACGTGGGAAGTATTCTTTCTCCCCTATATATATTCATCTATTTATTCATATATATATTTATTTATTTATTCATTTTGATTTGCTTTGTCACTGTCTCCTGCGTTAGCGAGGTAGCGCAAGGAAACAGACGAAAGAATGGCCCAACCCGCCCACATACACATGTATATACATACATGTCCACACACGCAAATATACATACCTATGCATCTCAATGTACATATATATATATATACACACACAGACATATACATATATACACATGTACATAATTCATACTGTCTGCCTTTATTTGTTCCCATCGCCACCTGGCCACACATGGAATAACAACCCCCTCCCCCCTCATGTGTGCGAGGTAGCGCTAGGAAAAGACACCAAAGGCCCCATTCGTTCACACTCAGTCTCTAGCTGTCATGTAATAATGCACCGAAACCACAGCTCCCTTTCCACATCCAGGCCCCACACAACTTTCCATGGTTTACCCCAGACGCTTCACATGCCCTGGTTCAATCCATTGACAGCACGTCGACCTGGGTATACCACATCGTTCCAATTCACTCTATTCCTTGCACGCCTTTCACCCTCCTGCATGTTCAGGCCCCGATCACTGAAAATCTTTTTCACTCCATCTTTCCACCTCCAATTTGGTCTCCCACTTCTCGTTCCCTCCACCTCTGACACATATATCCTCTTGGTCAATCTTTCCTCACTCATTCTCTGCATGTGACCAAACCATTTCAAAACACCCTCTTCTGCTCTCTCAACCACACTCTTTTTATTTCCACACATCTCTCTTACCCTGTTATTACTTACTCGATCAAACCACCTCACACCACATATTGTCCTCAAACATCTCATTTCCAGCACATCCACCCTCCTGCGCACAACTCTATCCATAGCCCACGCCTCGCAACCATACAACATTGTTGGAACCACTATTCCTTCAAACATACCCATTTTTGCTTTCCGAGATAATGTTCTCGACTTCCAAACATTCTTCAAGGCTCCCAGAATTTTCGCCTCCTCCCCCACCCTATGATTCACTTCCGCTTCCATGGTTCCATCCGCTGCCAGATCTACTCCCAGATATCTAAAACACTTTACTTCCTCCAGTTTTTCTCCATTCAAACTTACCTCCCAATTGACTTGACCCTCAACCCTACTGTACCTCAACCTGGCCCCCTTCTCTGTTCCCTCTTTTGGATAATTAAAAAAAAACAAGAGGGGAGGATTTCCAGCCCCCCGCTCCCTCCCCTTTTAGTCGCCTTCTACGACACACAGGGAATACGTGGGAAGTATTCTTTCTCCCCCATCCCCAGGGATAATATATATAATTATCCCTGGGGATCGGGGAGAAAGAATACTTCCCACGTATTCCCTGCGTATCATAGAAGGCGACTAAAAGGGGAGGGAGTGGGTGGCTGGAAATCCTCCCCTCTCGTTTTTTTTTTAATTTTCCAAAAGAAGGAACAGAGAAGGGGGCCAGGTGAGGATTTTCCCTCTAAGGCCCAGTCCTATGTTCTTAACGCTACCTCGCAAACGCGGGAATTGGTGAATAGTATGAAAAAAAAATATATATATATATATATATATCCTGGGAGCCTTGAAGAATGTGGGGAAGTCGAGAACATTATCTCGGAAAGCAAAAATGGGTATGTTTGAAGAAATAGTGGTTCCAACAATGTTGTATGGTTGTGAGGCGTGGGCTATGGATAGAGTTGTGCACAGGAGGGTGGATGTGCTGGAAATGAGATGTTTGAGGACAATGTGTGGTGTGAGGTGGTTTGATCGAGTAAGTAATAATAGGGTACGAGAGATGTGTGGAAATAAAAAGAGCGTGGTTGAGAGAGCAGAAGAGGGTGTTTTGAAATGGTTTGGGCACATGGAGAGGATGAGTGAGGAAAGATTGACCAAGAGGATATATGTGTCGGAGGTGGAGGGAACGAGGAGAAGTGGGAGACCAAATTGGAGGTGGAAGGATGGAGTTAAAAAGATTTTGAGTGATCGGGGCCTGAACATGCAGGAGGGTGAAAGGCGGGCAAGGAATAGAGTGAATTGGATCGATGTGGTATACCGGGGTTGACGTGCTGTCAGTGGATTGAATCAGGGCATGTGAAGCGTCTGGGGTAAACCTTGGAAAGTTGTGTGGGGCCTAGATGTGGAAAGGGAGCTGTGGTTTCGGGCATTATTGCATGACAGCTAGAGACTGAGTGTGAACGAATGGGGCCTTTGTTGTCTTTTCCTAGTGCTACCTCGTACACATGAGGGAGGAGGGGGATAGTCTTCCATGTGTGGCGAGGTGGCGATGGGATTGAATAAAGGCAGACAGTGTGAATTGTGTGCATGGGTATATATGTATGTGTCTGTGTGTGTATATATATGTGTACATTGAGATGTATAGGTATGTATATTTGCGTGTGTGGACGTGTATGTATATACATTGTGTATGGGGGTGGGTTGGGCCATTTCTTTCGTCTGTTTCCTTGCGCTACCTCGGAAATGCGGGAGACAGCGACAAAGCAAAAAAAAAAATATATATATATATATATATATATATATATATATATATATATATATATATATATATATATATATATATATATATATATATGGCCAGAGAGCGTTATTGGATTACGTGTTAATTGACAGGCGTGCGAAAGAGAGACTTTTGGATGTTAATGTGCTGAGAGGTGCAACTGGAGGGATGTCTGATCATTATCTTGTGGAGGCTAAGGTGAAGATTAGTATGGGTTTTCAGAAAAGAGGAGTGAATGTTGGGGTGAAGAAGGTGGTGAGAGTGAGTGAGCTTGGGAAGGAGACCTGTGTGGGGAAGTACCAGGAGAGACTGTGTACAGAATGGAAAAAGGTGAGAACAATGGAAGTAAGGGGAGTGGGGGAGGAATGGGATGTATTTAGGGAATCAGTGATGGATTGCGCAAAAGATGCTTGTGGCATGAGAAGAGTGGGAGGTGGGCTGTTTAGAAAGGGTAGTGAGTGGTGGGATGAAGAAGTAAGAGTATTAGTGAAAGAGAAGAGAGAGGCATTTGGACGATTTTTGCAGGGAAAAAATGCAATTGATTGGGAGAAGTATAAAAGAAAGAGGCAGGAGGTCAAGAGAAAGGTGCAAGAGGTGAAAAAAAGGGCAAATGAGAGTTGGGGTGAGAGACTATCAGTAAATTTTAGGGAGAATAAAAAGATGTTCTGGAAGGAGGTAAATAGGGTGCGTAAGACAAGGGAGCAAATGGGAACTTCAGTGAAGGGCGTAAATGGGGAGGTGATAACAAGTAGCGGTGATGTGAGAAGGAGATGGAATGAGTATTTTGAAGGTTTGTTGAATGTGTCTGATGACAGAGTGGCAGATATAGGGTGTTTTGGTCGAGGTGGTGTGCAAAGTGAGAGGGTTAGGGAAAATGATTTGGTAAACAGAGAAGAGGTAGTAAAAGCTTTGCGGAAGATGAAAGCCGGCAAGGCAGCAGGTTTGGATGGTATTGCAGTGGAATTTATTAAAAAGGGGGGTGACTGTATTGTTGACTGGTTGGTAAGGTTATTTAATGTATGTATGACTCATGGTGAGGTGCCTGAGGATTGGCGGAATGCGTGCATAGTGCCATTGTACAAAGGCAAAGGGGATAAGAGTGAGTGCTCAAATTACAGAGGTATAAGTTTGTTGAGTATTCCTGGTAAATTATATGGGAGGGTATTGATTGAGAGGGTGAAGGCATGTACAGAGCATCAGATTGGGGAAGAGCAGTGCGGTTTCAGAAGTGGTAGAGGATGTGTGGATCAGGTGTTTGCTTTGAAGAATGTATGTGAGAAATACTTAGAAAAGCAAATGGATTTGTATGTAGCATTTATGGATCTGGAGAAGGCATATGATAGAGTTGATAGAGATGCTCTGTGGAAGGTATTAAGAATATATGGTGTGGGAGGCAAGTTGTCAGAAGCAGTGAAAAGTTTTTATCGAGGATGTAAGGCATGTGTACGTGTAGGAAGAGAGGAAAGTGATTGGTTCTCAGTGAATGTAGGTTTGCGGCAGGGGTGTGTGATGTCTCCATGGTTGTTTAATTTGTTTATGGATGGGGTTGTTAGGGAGGTAAATGCAAGAGTCCTGGAAAGAGGGGCAAGTATGAAGTCTGTTGGGGATGAGAGAGCTTGGGAAGTGAGTCAGTTGTTGTTCGCTGATGATACAGCGCTGGTGGCTGATTCATGTGAGAAACTGCAGAAGCTGGTGACTGAGTTTGGTAAAGTGTGTGGAAGAAGAAAGTTAAGAGTAAATGTGAATAAGAGCAAGGTTATTAGGTACAGTAGGGGTGAGGGTCAAGTCAATTGGGAGGTGAGTTTGAATGGAGAAAAACTGGAGGAAGTGAAGTGTTTTAGATATCTGGGAGTGGATCTGTCAGCGGATGGAACCATGGAAGCGGAAGTGGATCATAGGGTGGGGGAGGGGGCGAAAATTTTGGGAGCCTTGAAAAATGTGTGGAAGTCGAGAACATTATCTCGGAAAGCAAAAGTGGGTATGTTTGAAGGAATAGTGGTTCCAACAATGTTGTATGGTTGCGAGGCGTGGGCTGTGGATAGAGATGTGCGCAGGAGGATGGATGTGCTGGAAATGAGATGTTTGAGGACAATGTGTGGTGTGAGGTGGTTTGAGCGAGTGAGTAACGTAAGGGTAAGAGAGATGTGTGGAAATAAAAAGAGCGTGGTTGAGAGAGCAGAAGAGGGTGTTTTGAAATGGTTTGGGCACATGGAGAGAATGAGTGAGGAAAGATTGACCAAGAGGATATATGTGTCGGAGGTGGAGGGAACGAGGAGAAGAGGGAGACCAAATTGGAGGTGGAAAGATGGAGTGAAAAAGATTTTGTGTGATCGGGGCCTGAACATGCAGGAGGGTGAAAGGAGGGCAAGGAATAGAGTGAATTGGAGCGATGTGGTATACAGGGGTTGACGTGCTGTCAGTGGATTGAATCAAGGCATGTGAAGCGTCTGGGGTAAACCATGGAAAGCTGTGTAGGTATGTATATTTGCGTGTGTGGACGTATGTACATGTGTATGGGGGGGGTTGGGCCATTTCTTTCGTCTGTTTCCTTGCGCTACCTCGCAAACGCGGGAGACAGCGACAAAGTATAAAAAAAAAAAAAAAAAAAAAAATATATATATATATATATATATATATATATATATATATATATATATATATATATATATATATATATATATGCTATTTCGTGTGTGGTGGAGTGGCAGTGGGAATGGATGAAGTTAGCAAGTATGGATATGTACATGTGTATATATGTATATGTATGTATCATTGAAATGTATATGTATGTATATGTGCGTGTGTCGGCGTTTATGTATATACATGTGTATGTGGATGGATTGGGCCATTCCTCGTCTGTGTTCTTGCACCACCTTGCTAATGTAGGAGACAGTGGCTAAGTATGATAAGAAAAAAATATATATCATTCATATTTATCATACATAATCACTGTTTCCTGCATCAGTAAGGTAGCACCAGGAAGCAGATGAAGAATGGTCCATCCACTAATATACACATATTTGTACATAATGTCCACATATGCACTTATACATACATATACATATCAACATATACATACACATACACAGACATTACATGCATACACATGTACATATTCATACTTGTTTTACCTCGTCCATTCCTGTCGCTACCCCGCCCCACAGGAAAACAGCATTGCTATCCCCTGCTTCAGCGAGGTAGTGCCAGGAATAGACAAAAAGGCCCTGTTCTTTCACACTCAGTCTATACCTGTCATGTGTAATGCACTGAAACCACAGCTCCTTATCCATATGTAGGTCACACATACCTTTCCATGGTTTACCCCAGATGCTTCACATGCTCTGGTTCAGTCTATTGACAGCACATCAACCCCAGTATACCATATCATTCCAATTTACTCTATTTCTTGTACTTTCAGGCCCCGATCGCTCAAAATCTTTATCACTCCATCTTTCTACCTCAAGTTTGGTCTCCTGGTTCTCCTTGTTCCCTTCACCACTGACACATACATCCTCTTTGTCAATCTTTCCTCATTCATTCTCTCCATATGTCCAAACCATTTCAACACATTCTGTTCTGGTCTCTCAACTGCACCCTTTTTATTTCCACACATCTCTCTTACTCTTCCATTACTTACTCGATCAAACCACCTCACACCACATATTGTCCCCAAACATTTAATTTTCAACACCCTCCTCTATACATCCCTATCTATAGCCCATGCTTCGCAACCATATAACATTGTTGGAACTACTATTCCTTCAAACATACCCATTTTTGCTCTCCGAGATAATGTTCTCTCCTTCCACACATTCTTTGTCACTCCCAGAACCTTCGCCCCCTCCCTCACCCTGTAACTCACTTCTGCTTTCATGGTTCCATCCACTGTTAAGTTCACTCCCAGATATCTAAAACACTTCACTTCCCCAATTTTTCTCCATTCAGATTTACATCCCAGTTATCTTGTCCATCAACCCTAGTGCCCTTATTCACATTTACTCTCAAATTTTTCCTTTCACACACTTTTCCAAGCTCAGTCACCAACCTCTGCAGTTTCTCACCCGATCAGCCACTAGAGCTGTATCATTGGCCTCGATTAGAGTGTCAGTTGCCCATGCCATGTCAGCAAAAGTACAAAAAAAAAGATTAGGTGATATGGTAGCAGATATGATGTGTTTAGGACTAGGAGACATTCAGAATGATAAAAGCCTGCTGAATGGTTTGATAACAAGAGAAGAGGTAGTGAAAATCTATTGACACGTTAGGTGATATGGTAGCAGATATGATTACTATAACTTCTGCTTGAAGTTATAGTAATCTCAGCAGTGTTGAATGGACGAGTTTTGGGCTCTGGATGCAAAAGAATGAGAGAGGGTGATGCACTGTAAGATAAAGTATGGTAAAGCTGCAGGAGTGGATGAAGTTGCAGTTAAGCTTCTCAAGAAAGGGGATGACAGTATTTTTTTCTTGTTTGGTTAGGCTATTCCTTGTTTGTCTGGCTGAAGATAAGGTGCTTGAGTATTAGTAGGATGTATTTATGGTACCCTTATCTAAAGGCAAGGGGGCAAAAAGGAATGTTTGAGTAAACTTGGTAAGGTGTATGGGAGAGTGGTAATTGCAAAAATGCACAGGACATTTGACTACGGAGGAGCAGTGTGGATTCAGGAGAGGTAGGGGATGTGTGTACCAGGTATTTGTTCTCATCATTTTGGGTGGGAAATACTTGGAAAAGAGAAAGGTATGTGGCATTAATGGATCTAGAGAGAGTGTATAATAGGGTTGGCAGAGAAGCCGTATGGTGGTGCTATGAATATAAAGGGCCAATGGAAAGCTATTAGATATATTATATTTTTGAAGAGTTTTTACCCAAACACTAAGGCATGTGTGCATGTAGGATAGGAGGAGGATGAGAGGGTCCAGTGAAGGTGGTTCTTCATCAAGGGTGTATGATCTCACCGTGATTTAATCTGTTTATGGACAGATCGATGAGGGAGGTGAATGCAACGATCTTCGAAAAAGAGGGAGGCCTGTCACATACAGGGGTGGGGGTGACTGCTAGGTGAATCACTTGCTGTTTGCAGATGAAACGACTCTGGTGATAGATTCAAGAGAGAAGCTCCAGAAGTGTAAGACAGAGTTTACGAGTGTGTGGAAAAGGAGAAAGTTGAGAGTAAATGTAAACAAAAGTAAGGTGATGATATGAAGCAGAGTGATGAGGGCGCATGGTTAGAGAGTATTGTGAATGGGGAGGACCTGGCAGAAGTGGAGTGCTGTGGATATATTTGAGTGGACTTGTCAGCACATGGAACTGTGAAGCCTAAGGATGGGAGAAGGAGCTAATTTGCTTGGTGCATTGAGGAGTATGTGGAAGGATATGTCAGTGTTTGTTAGGAAAAATGTTAGATATGTTTGAAGTTATAATAATCTCAGCAGTGTTGAATGGACGAGTCCTGGGCTCTGGATGCAAAAGAATGAAAGAGAGTGATGCACTGGAAATAGAATGCTTGAAGATAGTATGTGGTATCAGGTAGGTTGATTGCGTAATGATAAGAGAGGTGTGGAAGTAAATGGAGTATGATAAAGAGAAATATCCAAGATGTCCTGAAATAGTTTGGACATATGGATAGTATGAGTGAAGAGAGACTGACTAAGAAGATTTACTATCATAAGTGAAGGGAACAAGTGGGTGAGAGGAACTGAGAAAAGGTTGTAAGAGTGAAGCAAAAGGTTTTGAGTTAAATAACCTTGAAATCCCTCTTGGCAAGAAAATTTCTATATGGATTACAAAATTCATTATATTGGTCTTCCTCAGAAAACTTTCCTTGTAGAAAATCAGAAAAAGGATCTTTGATACTTCTACCTTTTTCAGATGGTACCCTAGTTTAGACATTGTGGATCTCTCCTTTGTTGGTCTGGGACTGCCCTAGGAGAGTTTGATTCCAGTATGACTCTTTCTCTTCTTTGAAGATATTAAATTTTCCTTTTGCATTTAGCTGTATCAGAAATGCTTATCTAAACTCACTTCCTTCATGTAGGCATACTTTTTTGCTTGCGGGGCTGATGCAGAGGAGAGAAATTTAGGTTTCGAAGAATGAGAAATCTTTCTCTTCGTAGTTGGTGTCCCATGAATATCTTTCCATGTTTTTTTTACTTATCCCTGCATTTCCCTTGTATTAAAAAGCTTTTCTGTACCTGCTGTGACTGCTTTTGGTTTAGGTTCCATGATCTGCAAACTGTGAGCATTGATAGGCTGGCAGCAGGTAGGTTGATGACATCAGCTTTGTGGCTGTGATTATGCTTAAATGGCACACTAAAGGTAAGTGAAGGCTGGTGCCCTCTTACTGAAAATCATGAAGTTTGGAAGTTCTTAACTTATATATTCCCATGGAACATATCTCATGCTCATGGGGTATCACCTTGGAGAGAAAGGTTTACAGTCTTCATAATCTTCTTTTATTGAAATAGATCTCTGAATTAACGCTACCTTGAATGATCCCTTAAAAACAATGTTACTGTTGTGTAGTAGTAGACTGGTATGCTTAGAGGAAACTATATATAAAATTCAAGTAAGATTAAGGAGTTTAAAAGAGTTGGATGCAAAGATGAATATGTTGCAATTTTTGTAGCCGTTGATATTTTCAAGTTTTTCTTCTTAGCCTAAACTTTGCATTTCATGCAGAAGGATAAATGTATCTAAACACCAAAAGGAAATTATTTCATCATCAGACAAAACCATGTATTCAGTAGCATGAATTTAGATGATAAACACATAATTCCAAATGATTTGAACCTTCATGACCTAAAATGAATAAAGGAAAAAAATTAGGCATTAATACCATGCATTACCTCATGTTTTATGTGCATTTCACCTCCATGAGTGATTGATACAGCTGAAGGATAATGGATAACAAGAATTAGTACTTGATGGCAGTTTTCCCCTTGATTGTGTTACCAGTACTAAGGTTTGAATGGATGCACTTACAAAAACATTAGCATGCTCTTCTTGCTTGTATTCCAACTTGGTACTCTCAGTGAATTTAGGTTACAATATTACTCTAGATTTTTATTTACAATTAGATCTTGAATTACTGATGTGTTTTATGTTTGGTAGTATGCATGACAATCTTAGTATAACTTGAAGTTGTTTGTATTGATATGCTGAAGCTGAGATACTAGCATCAACGACATCAGTGGTAATTGGTAAATGTACTTGATTACTGAATCCAGTAGCTGGAGACTGAATGTATTTATTTTAGTAGAGGAAAGCCCAGTTTGTTTAATTAACCAGTGTTAGTTCCTACTCTAAGGTGTTAATCTTAAGGCTCTGACAACTAATGTGTGTTCTGCTTTCTATCTCTTAACTGCATGCAGCGTGGATGACCTGGCTTGTGGAGTGGAGGAAGCAGGAGCCTCCACAAAGAGAATTTCTAAACCTTCCCATATCTTCTCTTCATCCTATTCCTCCACAGCCCCTCTTCCCACCATTCAAGAAAAAGTCCTTGTAGATGAGACTGGGAATGTGTTGTCTTACAGTAGTGATTCATATCATAACTTACAGATCTCTGTAGAGAATGGGAAACATTGTCAGAGTCTCATGTCTGATGAGGAGTTGCAGGAGGTCAGGTGTCTCCCTAAAGTTCAACGCTCAGTCTCACTTGGCTGTGACAAAGTTCGTCAAAAAATAAGTTCCCATAGAATTCAATTAGACTTGTCCTCCTCTCGTCCTGAGGCTCCTGTGGCTCCTGATATGGTGGAATTTTTGTTGCCTGTCATAAATGTGGAACAGCATAATGATAAGGTGCAGCACAGATGAGGCCAAGACTTAAATCAGCACCTTTGATAAATTGTATCATATCCTGCCAACCTTGATGCATGCCCTGCTTTTTATGGAAATACTTATTTTTTTATAGCTTTGCAAGTGGACGTTATGAATTTCATATATGAAGTATGCAATTATAAGTTTGCAGTTGTAAGACTTTGAAAATTAGTAATGTTACAGAAAGAGGATAAAAGATTAACTGAAATGTTGTTCTTCATCAGTGTAATATCTGTTTAGAGTAGGACATATTTAGAGATAACAGTCCTTAAGAGCATTTTCCTGACAAGACAGAAGAAAATATAAGACTTTGATAATATTTCAAAAGCTGCATAACATCCAGATAATTTTATGTGCATCTCAAAAAAGAAGTGAAAGCAACAAATTGGTTTATTTATGAAAGATTTATATGGTTTTGTATGCCCAAGACTGTGAAGACTAATATCATTTTGTGTTTCTAAGGCTTAAGCTGGAAACATTGATATTGGTAAGGTATGAATTTTCTTTCATTGGAAGTAAAATTGTCTTCCTCTTTATGATCATCATACCCATTTGATATTTTGTTAATGTTCAGCTACATAGCAAAGCTCAACTTGGAGAGCTATGATGGCAGCAGCAAAAAGAAAGACAAAAGAAATTTTTTGTAAAACTTTTTAGATTTTCTTAGTAGCATCATATCTCTGTGTACCGGATGTGAAGTTAAACAGTCAAACAGCAGCAAAGTTATTGATGAGCCTGAAAACAATTTCTCTTGAATCTTTTCAATGTGAAGTATTTATGAGTAAAGTATAGTTAATCAGTGAAAGGAAATTATAGATGATGATAATTTTTGGTAGACCCTTAGCAGTTCTCTTGATTTCTTACCAAACTATGAATTTTTTTACCAGTCATGGAAAGAATTACATATATGAAATTAGAATAGTTGGTAGTTTGTTATGGAATAAGTATAGCATTATGAATTTGTGAAGTGATTTGGTCCAAAAGAGGTGATGAAACTACTGATAATTCTTCATGGTTATAGATATCAAGATCAAAATCAGTCCTTAAGATTCCTTTCAGCACAGTGAAGCTGTATACTGACTATGAAGTGAAATGGTCCAAGGATACTTTTCTCCTGTGACCAGATCTTAACCAATTAGTGTGAATGCAAATGCAGACAGACACAGACATCAAGAAATCACCATAGGATTAGGCCATCCAACCAGAGTCAGATGGCTTTGAAACCAGCAATTGACTACATTTACAGAAGGTCATTCTACTTTGTTTTTCTTACTCCAGTTTATTAAACACCTGAAACTGACAGTTTTTGTCAGGATGAAGAGCAAAACTGTAGACTAATCTTATTATGGTGAATACATCTATTGACCTGGTGATGATGAAAGGAAGGTACATATACATCCGACTGAAGTTGGATTATCTGGAAATCAGTCCAACTCCCAGTATCTACATGGAGATTTAGAGTGAAAATCAATAAAAGTACAGTCACAACCCATGCATTAATATAAATTTGTCTTATTTTGTTCTTTCTCTTCTTAAGCAAGGTAACACATGCAAAATTTTATTAATTACTTTGGTCATGATGCATCTTCCCATAGTAGCTTTTGGTGCCCAGTAGTAATGCCTTGAATATTTACTGAAGTCGTAATGTTTATTTCATTTGCCATTAACAAAGTGAATTAGTCATTCTTATCTTACACAGAACACTGAGAATTAAGGTTTCTGTTATAGATAATCCAGTGAGATTGAGGGGAAAACAGTAAAAAAGGTAGAAAGATGATTTAGAAATGGGAAATTCATATGTTCATATGGCTGTGTAGAGTTGTAGGATTCTATAAGAGATCTCCAAACAAGTTTGCAGTGTATGTGGGGACAAGGGCAGTATGATATCATTGGTAGAAAGAAAGTGATAAGTGTACAATGTATGGACAGTCAAAGCCAGTACACCCTCAGTGAGGGAAATGATATATGGAGGAACTACAGCATAAGAAGGACTTCCTTTCATTTGTGATAAATCATACGTGATATATGAATTTCCTAAGGAAGAAGTAACTGTCCAAACATCAGTCATGCTACCTTTTCTTACAATGATAACAGCATTGCACATACAGAATCTTTCTAAGTACTCTGACTATAGACATTTTCCTCACATCACATGAAAAATTTGTTGAAGAAAATTCTGTGTGCTGGTTGGCACATGAAATGGATAAAACCTCTATGTAGCAAGAATCAAAGTTTGAAAAGATTAGGTTTAGCTTCTTTTTGCAGTGGGGGGTAGTGGAGGTATAGAAGTAGGAAAAAAGAGGTAAAGGATAAAGGAAAGGATCTCTGGATAGAGGAAGGCAGAAATCTCTCAAGGACGTTTTAGTATCAGGTTTGTGGTTGGTGTGACTGGTGGTGTTTTTTGGAAAAATTTTGCAGGGGCATTCAGAAGAGGAAAATAGTATAACCAAAAGTATCTGTAGCTTTATCATCTGAGGCTTTTTAAATAGAAAATGGGGAATACAGAGATTGCATATAAGGGAGATATGCTTTCATGGTTAGATCATTTGTGTTTATAGATTGCAGTGTTCCATCCAAATCATTACTCAGACAGTGCCTGAGCTTGTAGTATTGTAATGCTTGAAATATACCTGATTGTACAGGAATTGCATGGAATAAGTTTACTAACTTTGCATCAGAAATCACAAAAAGATTATTTCAGCCCAGCAATATTATGTTGTAATTCATCTTTCAACCATTACATTGCAGTGCATGTCAATAGCTGCAGTAACCTTTCCAGCCTATGTTGGAATTGCTTGCCTCTGGGGAGCACTTGTAGGGGAGTCAGCTGATGCCACTGCTTACATCTGGAGAAACATTGCATATCTCAGTTATCCATAGATATTTATAAAGAGGGCATGTGTGTCATCTTGGAATAATGACATTTACTCACCCACGATTTTTTTCATTTTCAGAATAGAAAAAAGTGTCTATAGTATTAGTGTTTATGATGAAAATAAGATCATTTGCTGTTTGATTCATTGAAGAATGTTTTTCCCACTTAGATCATACATAGATATGTAAATAATATGAATGATGTATTAAAGATACATATATGCAAAAAAGTATGTGTGTAGCATGAAATCATGCCAGGGAACAAATGTGATTAGGCACATGTAGAGTGAAATCATGCTTAGAAAAAACATAATCCACATTAACCTAAATAGATAGAGATCACCCGTGCTGCCAATTAGGCCCTACCCTGACTATTAAACAACCACCTATACTGGTGCCAAGGAAGGCATTCTACTTTTTTTAGTATTTTCATGTATAGTATGATATAATATGGACATATTCCTTGATTTGTGCACACTGCATGATTATGATTTTTTGAGGAATTGTACAAATAAGGGAGTAATGAATATGGATTTTCTACCAGAGTTATATACCAGTAATTGTGTTAGGTTGATCAGACCAAAATGACTCCAGCCACTGATAAGAGAAATTATTTTCTTGTGTAATGCTTCATCTCCAAAGGAGCATTATATGTAAAGCTTACAACAACTGCTTTGATTGTTTCATGAGCAAACCAATGTGCAGAAACATATGTATATATAGGTAGGATGGGGGTTTGATATGTTGTTTATGGAGTGAATCAGAGCAGAAGGAGAGGACAGAGTAAACCATGAAGTATTCTGTGGGGTTGGTTGTTGATGGTAATCTCTAGTTTTAATACATTATACATGACAGCTGGAAACTGGATGTGTACAAGAGAAGCGATTGTTCATTTGTTCTTGATGATATTTTGTGTAAAGGTTAAAAGCAATTGGGTATACAGATATAAGTATATATGAAATGGTTGTTTTGCATGAATGACAAGTGTCATGCTTAATAACTTACAAATTCAAATATTCTATCAACTGTGGAGTTTCAGCGAAGCTTTTAGCTGGATGAATGTCACTGGAAAAAAATTCAGGATTTGCAGGGGTACAAAATTCTGGATGATACCAGGATCATTGCAGGTATCACAGGTGCATGGAATACTGTTGCAAATGTATGAGAAGGATATAGTTGAGGCTGCAATATAGTGGTTTGGTAGTGCACATATTTGATGTAAACGTAGTCTACATATCTCAGTGACACATTTCTAACATGTATGTAATACTGCTTTGGGCCCACATATTCAGCCTCTATGCTTGGAGTCCAACTTCTCTGGATTTTCAAATTAAAACAGGTTGTCCAGTTTTGAGCTTACAGAAAGTTTGGATATGAGCTTTGAAATCTTATTCATCAGCTTTGCATAGGGTTTACTCTAAAGGACAAGTTCTACAAGGAAACAGTGAGAAGTGTTATAGGAGGAGGTTTCCAGCAGCTTAACAAGAAACTGAGCACCTAATCTATCAGGGAATAATCACTGTTTTCCTGCTTGTATGGGGATTGCTTCAGTCCTTGCACCATCTACTCCACTTGTCCATTCAGTTGATGGATGAAATGGAGGAGTTCATGTTTAATATGTGCCATTCTTACAGAGAAAATTGCTGAACTCCACAAAAGTGAAGGTGGTAGCATTGTCAAAAATTGCTTCCTCCGAAAGATTACAAAAAGTAAGCAGTGGAGGATGGTTTCCACTTTGCTTAAAGCTGTTGGACTATTTTTTACCACTTGGATTAGAACTTGCATTACGAGCAAAAATTATTTTGAACTGTATTGGTTTAGTCCAGGTGTATGCAGTATGTTAAGAATGATATTTTGGATAAGATGATTGTTTTGACTTCTTAAGGTATAGTAACAGAAGAACTTCCTGTAGACCAGGATTGAGAATATAGAGGGGACAGGAATGCAAGGGTAGTATTCTTTGACCATTCCAATTGGTGATCTTTAATTCTCTGTATCTGTAATTGACAGTTTTAGGCTGATACCCTCATTGTTAAGTTGAATTCCTTATTATAACAATTTGAAAATGACCCTCATTAAGTTCTTGTGGCACAAGAGTGAGAGAATGACAACTAGTACAAATGCAAAAGAGAATCTTTGATTCTTTTTTCTGCTCTGGCCAGATATAGTCTAAAAGTAAGGGCTTTAGGCAGTGTTGGGTATTTCCTTGTTTCTTTAAGTGCTTTATAGAGACTAACAACAATGTTCACCTTCAGTCATGTAAAAGCTTCTAGATGGGAGACTATGTTACCCCAACCTTACAGATGTGATAATGCAGTTTGATTTGGATTATACAGGTTCACATATAAGATGTCATACAAAGAGACAGATGTTATTGGACTCCACCTACTCAGGGTAACACTGTGTGTGAAGAGTCACTTTTGGTGTGGCTATATCGTAACACTGTGTTTGAAGAGTCACTTTTGGTGTGGCTGTATCATTGGCTGTATGGTCTTGTCGAAGAACTCTCTCCATAGGATTCTGCATTTTCCTCCTGCTGGAAGTAGTGTAGCCTTAACCTGCAGGAGCCTTTAGAAAGGTCTTAGGTGGCACTTTCAAAGCAATTAGTTCTGGGGTATTTAAATTTCAGATTATTATCTAAGAATACAGAGGGACAGATGAATCTGCTGGCCAATTTTGAATGGAGGTGCAACTTGTGCTGAAACTTTAGTATTTGATTTGTAGTTAGTATAGATGTGAAATTTCCTCTCTGAACAATGCCTCTGGAATGTGTGAACTCTGAACACAAAATCCTAATGAATCTTATTCACTGGGACAGTTGTTTTGTAGCAACACTAAGGTCTGGAGAGCAAAAGTAATAAATCTTTCCTACCTATTTGATTCCAATTGAGCGGTCATATAGCCTGTGCTGTACCATAATTGCTGGTATTTCAGGCTAAGATTATTGATTCATGAAATTCAGAATAGTAGTGTCAGAGGCTTGTTGACATTCCTTGGGCTATACCAAAGGGCTATCCTTCAGCATTAGTTTATAATGTGAATTAGTCCTGTTTTTTAATACTAGGTATTCATGGTTCCTGCATGATCTTTGTGAAAACAGTCTGCACCAATGTAGTGTCCCAGAAGTAGGACAGAGTCTTATAGAAATACAGATTTCATGGTATCTAGATGATGTTCATTGTCTTGAAGTCATTCAAGTGGCCAGTGGACTCTTTAGATAATGGTTTGGAATGTTTCTAGATACATATTCAGATGAGTGTAGATTCCTTAAATGTCTTAATTTGTACCTTACTCTATAAGTTCATGCAAAAGAGCAGGAGCAAGAGAGAATCGAAGATCTCATTGCTGCTAGGGGTCTAGGGAATTCTCTTCAGTGTTTTGGATCTAAATCCTGAGGTGAGGTAACACAGTGGAAGTATGCTTTGATCACCAAAGATGGATAATATTTACCATAAGCACTATAGTGTCACCATTATGTGCTGCACTTCTTTGGTAAGCATTCTGTTTTTACTGCAGACCTTATAAAACAGCATTAACCACAGAAGATTGATCTCATATTTGAACTGCCAGTTTCACAGGTTTTGACAAAAAAATCAGAACAGTGATAAAGTCTCCAGTAGTCTACCATTTACATTGATTGGAATCTAATTTCATGTACTCTTATGATAATGTGAGTTTGGTGATTACTTTCCTCCAGCTGTGAAAAGGGTAGATAGCTTCATTTTGAGGCTTTATAGTTTTTGTTATTGTCTAGGGTAAGTTATTGAGACAGTGCCATGGTTTTCACTAAAAGTTTTCCTTTATGCATGTAATGTTCAGTCTTTATGTGATGGTGTATGTTGTATGCATGAAGAAGAAAAATTTTTAGAGAGCATCATGGAGAGTAAAAACTTACACTTGGCTTTACCATTGGTTTCTTAAATGTAAAACTCGGTGGATTGAACTTTCTATTTTTACATACCAGAGCTGTGTTTAATAATCTTAATCAAAGCATGTAGGGCCTCAGAATGCGTAGCAATATGTAGCAAAAAGTTTTACAAGTATATCTTTCGAAAACTCACTGCAGTATAGAAAATTTCTCCATCAGTTCTAGTTCTATTCTTGTATGGCATAAGCTAATTTACCACAAAGAAGGAAATATTTCTGAAATAGAAAATATTTCATGAATGTACTTATTATGAAATATACATATATTTGTGTATTCATGTGAAACCATTTCTTCATGCATTTAACGCAATTGTTTACATTAATGAGGTGCCTTAGTGTCTGCTTAAGTTAGAAAGAGTTTAGCAAATGAGATTTTGTTTTGCTTTCTAAAATGAAAATGCTTTGCTAGTAGTGTATTTGCAGACTTTAAGACATTCTTTAGGTTATGATATGATCAGTATACATATATATATTCTTTCTTTCTTTCTTTCATACTATTCGCCATTTCCTGCATTAGCGAGGTAGCATTAAGAACAGAGGACTGGGCCTTTGAGGGAATATCCTCACCTGGCCCCCTTCTCTTTTGGGAAAAAAACACAAAAAAAGAGAGGTGAGGATTTCCAGCCCCCCTGCTCCCTTCCCTTTTAGTCACCTTCTACGACATGCAGGGAATACGTGGACTCTTTAACTCAGTACTACAGCAACTCCTTTACCATAGATATCACTCTTTTCACTCTTGTCCTCTGACTTTACTCCCTAAACATCCCTGAATCATTTTACCATTTTTCCTTCAACTTAGTGTCCCTCATATCCAGAACATCCAAGTTTTTCTCATCAATCTTAGCATCTAGGGTGAATCTTTCACCATTTCTCCATTCGTGAGAGTAGAATTGAATGCCTCCTGTCTCATTATTTCTCCAGGCATCAGCTCCCTGTCCAGTGTAATGTTGCTGCTATTGCCCTGTTCTGCAGACAACGTTTTGGCCAATGCTCTTGTGAGCTGTATGTGTATGTCCCTGTCACCAAAGATTGGACCGATAGTATTATTTTGACTGCTGCTTCCCAGAGTTTTTCTGTGGAGATGAGCCACATGAGGCTTCACTGTTATGATACCTCCTTCTCTTGAACAGTGAAATTATGGAATTCTGTTCTTTGTCTTTCCCTCTCCCTGTAACCTTTCTGCTGTTAACAGTCTGGTCTACAAACGATTTTAGAGCCCACGTTACTTTCTTTGTTCTTTTTCTCTTTACTTTTCTCCAGAGGTGGCCTTGACTGGAATATGTTTGGTCAGAGTCATATTTGTCACAATAAAAAAGTCTGATCTCCATACATTTCATCCTGATTGCAGCCTTACTTGACACTTTTTTTCCTTTTCTCTGTTTTTTTGGTAGTGATAATAGAAAGAGGGGAGAGTTTCAAGCCCCCCACTCCTGCTCCTATTAGCCACTCTTATGGCATGCAGGAGATACATGGGTAAAATTCATACTCCCTACTCCCAGGATACTATATTCAGGGAAAAAAATGCATAGCTTATACTGATTGCTTTATTGATATTATTCATTCTGCAAAATACATTGGCAATAGGTTATAAATGTACTATAGATGATTTTTTTTCAATATCATCCAGTTTACATATGAAGCAGTGAGTTAATATCAAAGATTAGGTTGTTAAGTAGTAAGCAATCTACCTGCAACAACAGCTGACTAATACTCCTTATAATCAGTTGTCCCAGCTTTTATATGCCATTATGTAGACTTTTTTGGCAGTATTGGGTACATTGTAGAGATGAGAGGATTTGTGCAGAGCAAAGGAAGATATCACAGTGTATGAGAAGAATAGGTAGAAACTTTGGATGAGTGGAAGGTAATCGGCATAAGATTACAGTGCATTAGGCAAGAGTAGAAAAACAAAATTAAGTTGTAAATGATATATGTACCATCAGATGATCAGAAATGGATGACAGAATTTTGGATTAAGATTTATTGGATGTGTTATTCTGTAAAAGAAGAGAAAATAATTGTCTTGTTGAGCAGTATGATGACAGTCGAAAAGAAATTTGCCGAGTGCTGCTGTTGATGGCTTAGGTGTTTAAGGGGCCTGTTGAAATGGAGAGATTCTACAGAATGCACGCAGTTCAAGCACTTACTTTTTTCAGATTTGTGCATGTTTATGAGTGGTTTAAAGCAAATGGCTGGGAAAAGGCATTGTTAGACCATGTAGTTCTGGTCTGTTGATTGAAGTGGGTGAGAGAAGAGTGAAAAAATCTTGAGTATATTATCATTAGAAAATAATTTGGAGCAAACTATTTAGAAAGTCTCATTATAAAAGTACTGAGAAGAATGTGGAAGAGAAATACGGAGGTTAGATATGATTTAAAAGTGAGGGTAAAACTCTAAACTTGCAAGTATGATCCAAAAATTCCATATTGATGTGAAAAAGAATCAAAATTATTTTTATTTACAGAATCAGTCTATAATGTATACTATTGGAGAGAATATATGAAAGAAAAAATTTGCTTTTCTTTTTGTTGGTATGGGAAGTGTTGAATGAGTAGGGAAGGGTCTGGGTTGGCATTATGGAGGTTCTTATCTTTGTAAGCATGTGATACTTGTGTTTTTCCATATGAAATTTCATGTACATATTTACTAACATTACATACTTTACCATTTTTTCTGAGTGTAATTTTATTCTGCATGAATATTTCTAAGTGTGATTTTGATCTACAGAAATCTGCTAACATTACATTTTTATGTTTTTTTCCAAGTATGATTTCATTCTACTTATATCTACAAACATTACATACTTTATGTTTTTTTTTGAGGCATGATTTCATAACATATATATGTAACATTTATGTAATTTATGCTAATGCATATTTGTATAGATTATATGTATTATTTATTTGTTTACATAAGATTTGAACAGGCTAAACTTGATTCACATTAATAAATGAACAAATAACCATATTTTCATCAAAAATATCAGCACCAGTGCTGATAGAAATTTATTCTTTTATTCTAAAGATGAGTACAGTTATGTGTATTTAAATCTAGCATCACACAAAGATGACATATGTACACTCTCTCTGATGATCTGTGGGTAACTGAGATAAGTGGTATTTTCCCACCTGTAGCCAGCTGCATTATGTGATTCCCCAGTAGGTGCTGTTGGGAGGCAGGCAACTCAAATGATGGCAGGAAAAAATGAAAAGTCCAATGATGTGGAAAACACTTATCTGTGTTCACATTTATTTATATACCCTTCAGGTTGAAGGTTAAAAAGTTGGGAAGACAAAGCCAGAATATCAAAAACACTAAATATGATACTAGATGAAATATTTTGGATGTGGAAAAGAACATGTAATTAAATCTAGAAATATGACTGTTGATGAGAGATATATGGGTTAAGAAGGAAGGGTGTAAAAAAAAGCAAGAATAGAGTAATGGAATGGGGACATAAAATGTGATTGCTCTCCAGAGTTGTCAGCATGTGCCCCTGTGATCAGGGCTTAGACTCATGACACATTTCTGGTTGCTGCTTTGCATGGTTTTCTTTCTGGAAACCAGCCATACAAAGATTGACTATTAAGATACCTCCTTCTTCCTGTGAACAGCAAAGATGTGGAACTCATTCTCCTTTATCTTTCTTTCATCATATAACTTGAGGAGCTCTGATTGATTTCTTCATAATTTTTTCTGTCCTATATTCCTTTCAACCAAAATGGCTATGATTATATCTGTGCCATGTTGGTCATTATAAAAGGAACAGTGAGAAAAGATTGCTTAATGCAGGGGGAGAAGAAAATGAAGGATTTTTGATGCAAGTCTTTTCTTTTATATTAGCTGTGATGGCTCTTTAAGTCAGAGGATGTGGACAGGAGATAGGAGGATATTTTGATTGTTATATCAATTTCAGGCTCAGAGGAAGACTGTTCATTCAAATTGTTTTAGGTTGCTGAGTATGAAGTAGTAAGGAAGGCATTGAAAATGGTAAAGTGCGTAAGGCAGTGGGGTAGATGATATAACCTAATAAATGTTGAAAGGAGGTGATTGAGGTGCTCCTCAATTGTTTTCATGCAACCTTCTTGTAAACATGGAAGTTAGGCATTGGGCCATAGATATTAGTCAATGTAATAATGTAATTGAACATGTTTGTAGGAAAATGCATTTAGGATTATTTTGAAATGAAAGGGAATTAGTTTGCTAGGAGTGAGAGGCAAGGCATGTGGCAGAGTGGTATTTGACAGAAGTAAAATGATCATGTACGATAAAGTAAGATTTGAAGAGGAGGAAATCTAAAGGATACGGCTGTGTTGATGAAATAGATCATGAGATTGATCGTTGTGAAAATGCTGTGAAAGTAGAAGTTTGCTGGCTGCAACTTTTGTGGATCTGGAAACGGCATATGATAGAAATGATGAAAAGTAATTATGGAATGTACCGAGGATGTTTGGAGTGTAAGCAGTGAATAAAATAGTAATTTCTTTTTTTGTGTGAAGAACCAGGACACTTGAAGTGGTTGGCAGAAACCATGGAAAGGTCTGTGGGATCTAGTTGTGGAGATGAAGCTTTGGTTTTGGTGCTTTGCTTATGACAGTTAGAAAATGGATGTGAGTGAATGTGACCTTTCCTCAACTTTTTCTGGTACTACCTCACTAATTTGGGAAACAATGAACAAGTACGAAACAAAATGAAGTTAAGACCTTATCTGTGGTAGAGCAAACAATTAAATGAGTGGTTTTTTTGAAGTTGAGGTAAAACAGGGATGTCATATCTTCTCATGTATAGTGTTTCTCTACAAAAATGATAAAGTTATGGTAGGTGTTATAGGCATATGAGTAAGATAGAAAAATGGAAAGGAGTAGAGCATCACAATTGATTATACTTTATCATACTTTGTCAGCTGATGAAAATGCAGAAAAGCTATCAAACTTTGTGACATAATTAATAAAAAGATGCAAGGACAGGATTGTTTTGAAAAATATTATACTTTGTCAGTTGGTGAAAATGCAAAAAAGCTATCAAACTTTGTGACATAATTGATAAAAAGATGCAAGGACAGGATTGTTTGGAAAAATTTGTCCGAGAAGGAATTGAAATTTGTAATATCATTAAGAAATTGACAGTGAATGCTGCCAAAAGCAGAGTTATTATATGTAAAAGGGGAGATGTGAAATCTGAAAGGAGGATGAGTGAGTGGTTGGAGAAAGTCTAGAGATTCAGATATTTGAAAATTTGGGGAGTATAATCAGTCAATAAGAGGCAAGTGGCTAGAGCTTTGTGTGCTATTATTAAGTGGTAAGAATATGAGTTTGGAAGTTTGTAGGTGCCTTATTAGAAGGATTATAGTTTGCCTGTCCTAGAGTATGCAAGTGAATGTAGGAATGTAATGGGAGAATGACAAGAGAGAGAAGAATGGAAAGAGAAATGAAGATTTATGAGAAATATGTTAAAAGGAGGAAGGAGTTGTGGAAAAAAATCATATTGGAATTTTTGTAACTGAATGGCACATACAAAGGATGCAAGTCTGAGAGTTAATAGGGAAACTGTAAGTGACTAGAATGGAGGGTAATGCACGACCCAGGGTGAGTTGGATGGCTTACATAAGTGTAGGGGGAACGACAGATGTAAGCATGCAGAAGTGTATGGATTTTACATGATAAAGATTTTGCATGGGATGCCTTATTGAGTGCTAGGAAACAGTGCAGTGGACATATTGAATATGTTATTTAGGGTTTTCATTATCCTTAGAATTAGCAGTGTTTACATTTTACTTGAAATAAGGGAGTTGAATAACAGGGAAAGAATAACAATTGAATTGCCTTATAACAGGGAAGAAAGTGATGTTCACAATAGTTTGGTTGAGACTGTTCTTGTTGCATTGTGCGTGCACTTGGATGAGTTTAATGCAGTTGCATTGAGCTGTAGCTTGAGGTTGAGGGATCTCCAGTAGAAAGAGGCTACTGTGGTGATGTTGGTGCAGCAACCTCTGGAATTGTTGGATGAGGTGTAAATGATAATTTAAGAGTTGAGAGGACCATTGTATTGGATGCCTCTTGTTAGGTGGTTTAAGGACTGAAGATGATCTTGCATGCCCTTTTCTGCACTTTTTTAGCTGCCCCTGTTGTGTAATGGATGAGGGGAAGATCAACTGAGGGGGTGGGAGGGAAGTAAGTTTGGAATGAATGAAACTTGTGTGAACATACTTATGTTCAGGGGCATGGACATCAAATGTCTTGACTCTGTAAGACTTCAAAAAGCAGATAGCTAGAGGATTTGTTAATGGTACTGCTGTGTTCCTTCCAGCTTAGCTTTTCATCTAAAGTAACACAGAAAGGCTTGGAGGACTGAACAACCAGGAGGAAGGTGGGGCTTAGTGAGACTGCTGAGGGTGGAATTGGAATAGGGCTAATCAATAAGGATGTTGTTGGCTGTGATCTAATTTTGGTGGCCGATAAGGGTATTACACAGGGTGAGGTAGCTGAGACAGCTGGTAGACCACTTCACTTATGAAATTTATGAAATGCCAAGTCTGTCACCTTCTATATCTCTGAGAAGTATTTCAATTTTTGTGAAAGCATACTCTGATGGCCTGGACAGATCACTGAACTTCTATGAAGGATTAGTATATTAGTGTGCTTAGATAATAACATATGTGTGTACATTTACTTTAAATATCCATCTCAGAAATGGAAAGAACCACTAAGAAAATCCTTGTAGCGGCTCACATGCATATGTGGACCTTCCCTGATAAAAGTTAAAGAAATCTGAAAATTTGAATTGGTCCATATATGAATTTTTTTGAATTGATGATATTAATCAGTGCCCTTCAGAGAAATATATTGAATAGAGTTCTGATTATGTTTATGAAAAAGTTTGAGTGGATAGAACTGGCAGAATGCATACATCAACCATTTAGAATTATCATGAGTAACAGTGTTTCTATTCACAAAGAATACACGATTTCCAATGGATGGTAATACAAATCATGGACACCTTTAGTTTCATAATCTTTGTGATTCAAGTGCAATTGTGGTTTTCCCTCTGTTAAAACCTAAGGATACATCTTTTCAGAATAATTTTCTATTTGTGTCTCAAAAGTATTCCCCATGGTTCTTGCTTTTGTGAATATTTAGGACAACATTTTTTTCTTTTAAGAGTTATTTGGATAACCCCTGCAATTTGTTACATTTTCTTTACTACCTCATTACTATTGAATTTGCGTGTCATCTTTTGGAGTCTAACAACACAGCTTTGCAATGAAAATGTCTTACTTCAAAGAATTGCTTAGGATTTTCATAGAAGTTTTTCTTAAATGAAGTAACAAGATAGAGATGCGTTATTCATAAGACTTTTTTTGTAAGATATATATATGCAGAGTGGTTCTTTGCCTATGTAGTAAAAGAAACTGTGCGAAAGAGTGTGAAAAAGCCAAAGTTGAAAGACAGTGAGATTGGCAATGACCTTTTTGGAGAATATCTGGTCTCTGTATTTCTGCTGCATGTTAATGGTTAATGGAGTATTTCAGTATGGATTCACAGTGTAGTATTTCAGTATGGATACACAGAGTAGTGTTTCATTATGGATATGCAGAGCATTACCTTGTAGAACCCTGGCTGATACAGCTTAGATTTTGAGTATTAAAGGATATCAGTATAACTGGAGGCAAGTTCAGGTTGGGAAAGTTTCGAATTTGTGGATTATAAAAAAATCATCATATGATATGCAATCCATTTTCATTAGCTTTCTGTACCCCAAGGTGGCTGTGATTCTAAATTTCTATAGGAGGCTCAACAGGTTTTGATGCACGCTCTGTTTTGCTCCAGAGCCATTCAACCACTGGTTTGTTTAACTAAGAAGTTGTCATATGTAGAGAAACTTAAATCTATCATATGCAATTTCTAAATGCTGAATATCATACTTGACTTTGGACACCATCTAGATTAGTGGAATGGATATGTGAAATCAGCCATGTAGCGTATGATATTGAAACAGAGTGAATATGTAAATTTATTGTCCTTTGTAATCAAAAGCATGTAAATATATGTTTTTAAAGGTAAATGGAATGATTGAGAGCTATGATGGGGGAATATGTGTGACTTTGAGAAGGGTAGTCTGTAGAAATGTGAAAAGATTGTGGTATGTAGCAAAGAAGGAGTCATGTGTTGAGAAACCTAAGTTTATCATATGCTGTTTCTAAATGCTGAATATCATACTGGACTTTTGACAGCATCTTGATGAATGGAATGCATATGTGCAATCAGTCATGTATCTAGTATTATTGAAATGGAGTGAATGTGTAATTTTATTGTCCTTTGTAATAAAAATCATGAGATACATGTGTTTAAAGTTGATGGAATGATGGAGGGTTTTGGTAAGGGAATGTGTGTGACTTTGACTAGGGTAATATGCAGAAATGTGAAAAGATTATGGTATGTAGCAAAGGTATTGTGATGACCTTGGAGAAGGCAAATAAAGGTCATGGTGCATGATGTATGTTCATTCTGACCCAACAGGAGAAGCGTACAGATAACTAGGATCACAATGTGTATGGTTGACATTCTTTTAAATCCACCTTTCTGACAATGGAAGAATGCAAACAGAATACAATTATTTAGGAACTATCATTTGAAGTATTTTGGTTACTGAAAGTAGTGTGATTTATATGCTGTATAAAGAAATGAGGAATTTTGTTATATTTCATTTGAATGTACATTACATTATCATTTTCAGTAATACCATTGCATGTTCATGTTTATCTTTTAATCTTGAATTTTTAGAAAGGACTTCTTCAGTGATCACTGAATGCTTGTCTAAAAATTCTCGCATCGATTCATTAGCCAAGGGACTGTAGATAGGAATTTGCACTTCAGTAGAAATGCTCTATCCACTGTTAATTGCATGATGTGAAAGGTAAATGCATTTGGTTTTGTGTGTTGATATGGGTTTTGTGTGAAGGCAAGGTATTCCAAAACCTCTTGATTTTTTAGAAATATAAAAGTATAAAAGAAAAGTTATAATATAATTAAGAAGTCTATAAAGGAATACCAAATCATTTAACCCCAGTTAGCTATACATTTTCTGAGAGGGAATCTTTACCACAGGATAAGTCATTGTACTTTCCAGAATTTACATGATACTTCTATTATTTATACAAATGGCATTATGAAGTTTGAAATGTACCAATTGTTTTCCTAACAAAAGAACCTTCCAATGATGCAATGTACATTATACATGTTGGATATTTGCCTATATAATGAAATTGAAATTTGTTTTGTGACTAGATAGTTCTGTTATATCATGATTCTGCTTCTGCTCTGAGTATCTAGTAATATACGATGATTTGTGAAAGAATGTTGCTTTGATGGTTATTTGATAATGGTAATATTTTCCCCAACTGGACGCCACTCTCTGAGGACTTTTGAGGTAAATTTTTTTATGTATACTGTCTGTATAGTCTAATTCATAACTGGTTGATAGCTTAGATGATTCTTAAAATGTAATTTGCATTGGATAAAGAATGTTGATTAAACTGCAGAAGTTTTATATTAAACTTGCTCCTTTACTCATTGTTCAGAGGTGATGTAAGAATTGATACATGTTGATTCAGCTTATGCAGCGGTTACAGTGAAGTATCTTTTAGTTGTAATATTTTACTTTTATGCATTGACTGCCAGCTTTTTATTATTGATATTTTGTGTAAGGATGAAAGTGTTTGAGTTTTCTATTTCTGAATTAGGTTTTCTAATGATAATTCATGTTTCCATCTCTTCTTATATTCCTAGTCTCAGACTCATTTTTACTCTCATGATCCCCTTGTTCAGAGATTTGATTTTGTTTCCCTTTCCTTGTCTTCCTTCTCTCTCTTTCATTGTACACTGCTTTCTTCTGTTCTCCTTTTTATACTCATCTCCTTCACATTTTTGCTTGTAATTGCAGCTCCTTCCTTTCTGTGTTTTTTACCCTTTTCCCTTACCTTCTCTTATTTTCCTTTATCCCTTTCATTTCATCCTGCTTCTAGTACCTCCCTTCTTTTTTCCCTCACCTCTTTGTATCCCACCTACCTTCCCATTTTACTTTCTACTCTCTTCCTATTTTTCCTCCTCTCTCTTCTTTTCATTCCTTATTTTTATCTTCTCTTTCCAACATTTCCAACCCTTCCATCATTTTTCCTCCTCTCTCCCTTCCTTTGTTTTCTTTCTTCATTTTCTCATCTCTTCATTTCTCATCTTTCTCCATCCCTTCTTTTCCCTCATCCCATATTTTCCTCCTCCATCCTTCACCATTCCCTCATCTTTCTCATACCACCACTGCCATTTCCTTCTATCATTCTCCATCACCTTCACTCTTTCTCTTTGACTATTCCAACTGTTCTTGCTCCTGCCTTGCATTCTTCTGTATCTCCTCCTCCTTCCTTTTTTTCCTTCTTCCTGTCTTCTTGCACCACTCCTTTTCCCTTATTTCCATTTCCTGTTTCTTCCCCTTCCACACTTCCTCAGATTTTGTTTTGTTTTTCTTATATGATCCCAGACCATTGAATAATGATCTTTTCTCTTATAGGGAGTATGTGAAGGATGCCCGTGAGGAGCGGCGAGCATGGCTTAAGAAAGTCAAGTCATCATGAGAAATCACACATGCTGTCGACAGCATATTTGTTGCACATGTTTATACAAATGTTTGTAAGGGGTTTTACACATACACTAATATCTTTTCATATTCATTTCTCTGCATATTTTTGTTGATACATATTTATATAAATGAATTGCTCATAATTTTTGGGAAACATGATACTAGGGATCCAGCTGAAGCATGTGGTCTCTGATACTTATTCATGGACTCTTATGCTCATGCCAGTGAACACATTCTCATCCTATTCATGCTAGTTGACACATACTCAGACACACTAAGCGTTATATACATCATTTATATAGGGATTTTCAGTGATGCAGATTTGAGCTCAGAAATGAGGCTCATATGAGATGTAATAAGTACATAGCTTTGGCAAGGTACTTAGCATGCAAGAGCTCCTTTTGCTCCTTATATTGTATAAAATGCCGTAGATTATATTTCACATGTGAACCATCATGAATATCATAATTGGTTCCTGCCAAAATACCAATGTGCAAAATATTTTCCCTAACAGGATTGATAAACAAGTAGATGCCACTTGTGATGTACAATATTTGTAAACCTTGCTCACTTGTGGGAACCCATAGATTTTTTATTGACATTCTTCGTTCTGTAATGATATACTGTAAAATGAGGTATACCTGATTTGTTTAGTTAGAGTAAACACTTGTACTACAGCAAAGTTTTTTGTAGTGACAGAAGATTTTATAGAATTCATGTTTATATAACTTTTTCTATGATTGTTAATTGCAGAAAGTACAATCATATACCATATCTATTGATCTTGTGCTGAACATCAGAAGCACAGTCCAAAATTAGTTTTTCTTATAGAATGTTGGCAGTCATAAATGGAACAAATGAACTGTGAATGCATAATAGATTTTCTTCATGAGAAGTCGGGCATTAGCTACAAAAAAATTTAACCACTGGTACATTGCTAAATGAAATCAAAAAAGGAATTCTACAGATATGGTATGAAAGGTGGTTAGGTTTACCACTTAATATATATGAGTAATAAGCTTTATCAGTAACATTATGAGGATAATGGTGCCTGCAAATGTCCTAATAAGACAAACAAATGACATTTATAAATGCCGCTGCATGGTTTAGATTGATTTAGAACCATTATGCCATTTGGTGATAATGGCTAACTTAAATAGATAGATAATGATTGTGAATGATCATATATCAGTCACATTGAAATCACAAATAAATGTTTGGCTTTTTCAAGACAAATGCTGTAGGTTACTTTTCATGCAATATCCTGAATGTTTGCCTCCACTTAGACACATGATGGTATTTTCACTTGGATATGATGTTTTAGATCTCACTACCTAATTTGTATTCTGTTAAGGAAATTTTGTAGTAAAAATATTGCTAAAGGGATTAATTTTGTGTCCAGCATGTAAAACCTTACACTATTGTTGAATGATTGAATTATATATATATATATATATATATATATATATATATATATATATATATATATATATATATATATATATATATATATATATATATATGTATATATATATATATATATATATATATATATCCAGGATTCCCAATGCAGGGGTTCCTGCAGCTTCAAGGCTGTGCTTCACTCAGGAGCAGGGTCAGGATGGACTTGTTTGAAGCAAGAAGTTCTTTGATGAGACTCTACTCTCCTTCATCCAAAGGTAGCTCTTCACTCTTGGTGTAACATCAAGCAGGTGAAGCCCAGCAATATATATATATATATATATATATATATATATATATATATATATATATATATATATATATATATATATATATATATATATATATGTGTGTGTGTGTGTAAAACACTACTAGATTTGCACTTTCTGCTCACATACATTTATTGGGATTTTTTTATTTTTACATCATCATAAGTAGCTTTCAGTGTTAGTAAGTGAGAATGTCAGTGTGTATCTAATAACAAAATTGCATGGTCAGCAAATAAAATTATATTGTTTAGAGGTAAGTCATGTGTGCTTAGTAAAGCTGATATTGCGCTGTGCTGTCATCCAAGGACTACTCCATCAGGTTATCCCTAATGGGATGAATAATCATTTATATCAACATACTGCCTAATTCATCTCGCTGAAAATTAATGTATGAACTTGCTATTGATAATGAAGTATCTTCCCATGCATAGGATGCAGCACCTAAGGAATGTTTGATTCCTCTAAGCATCAAGTTTTCCCAAGGACACTTGGCTACCCAAGATTGATTGACACAACTGTTTTGCCATTTAAATGACAGGCATACTTGCCAGTGCCATATGCTAGTACTACATTACATGTTAATAGGAGGCCTTATACTTAGCATCGTATGACAACATCCTTGGATTATTATATTATCATAGACTGGACTGAGAGGCTGAGCTGTGATTATATTACAGTTTAAGAGTTTTGAAAGAATGTCACTCATGATGTCATGAAAGGAACTTTTGCTCTCTTACTACAATATGAGAAAAAGAATTTATTTGAAACTTGCCCTATATTGATGATTTCTTTATGTGCCCATATTCAAAATGTTCAGTTTGATAGTATTTCTTGAATGCCTATTATGTTTTAGTTTTTCATTTAGAAAATTTCAATACTCAGTTACTTTGGATTAATGTAAGATTTTTAGTCCTCACAAATTGGTAAATTCATGAGTTATTGAGTGATCTAAAGATATGTGATATGTACAGAGGCATAGCAGTTGAAGGTGTAAGGGCTTGAGTGTCTGACTGTACAGTGTAAAATTAGCTCCATTATCATTAATGAACTATGGCCAAAGTAGCATAGAGATATGCTGTTAATGCTGTGAAAGACATTGATGAATATATGCAAACTGTTTTCTTTATTTTTGAAGGCTTTTGAAGATGCTGTGGAAAGCCAACATAATGAGTATGTATGTTTTTACATGTGCCTTGAGCTTGTTATGCCAAAGGTTAATGACTGCTGACAAGTACTATAACATATAGTCCCTCTATAAACAGTTGTATGCTTATTGTAATCTAATCTGTGTAATGCTACTCGTGTTGTACGGAAGTAGGCTTTTTCACAGGATCTCATAGTCTTCCATTGTTACACAGGAAAGCCTTCAGTTTGTGTTTATTCCCCAGAAGCTGCTATGCAAATGTTATGTCAAAATGATATATAGTACATTTATTGTTAATGTTATTCTTAATAGGGAATAAAGATTAAGCAATATTAAATGCTCGGGTTCATGAGCTTCACTATGGAAAAGCTAATTGTTGAAAATGCTTCATGGATAGTAAAATTTTGGATGTAACAGATATCTGATTTCCATTTGCCTTTAGTATGAAATTCATTTAATCTTGATGATGAGCAATGAAAGTTTTAAAATGTTTCTTTTGACTTTTTTCTCACTTGATTATTTATAGCTATTTTTTTCATCACTGCTTTAAGTAAAGTCATATTAAATGCTTTATTAATATTTCATATTAAAAATTTTACATTGGTCATCATATTGCACAGCCTATTAAATAATTTAGAAATTCTTTCTACAAAAAATGTCCTGTTTGTTTATTAGTTAATGATCTGATGTCTTGGTGATAATCTACAGTACCAGGAATTGTGCAGGTCACATTAGTAGAAATATTTTCTTGTTACAAAACAAATGGTCAGGTTGGCTTACAGTTGATTTCTCAGTACTTTTTTTACGTGCCCATATCCAAAATGTTCAATTTAATAATATTTCTTAAATGATATGTGTGTTTTTACTTCCTGAGCAATAGATGCAACAAAGGAGGTTACATAAATGCATGCACTCAACACTGAAATATACAGAGAAAGACAAATTCAAGAGAGAGAGAAAGTAACTGTCATGAGGCGCATTACCATGTAGCTCTTTCCTCGTATCTTGTTCATTTCATAATACTGTTGTCCTCTCTTGCCACACACATGGCCTATGAGAGGGGGGTGGAGGGAGTACATCATACCCAGGCCTGGGGATCCAAAAGGGGGCCTGGGAATTTCCTGGGATCTCAGAAAATGTTTGCACATATAAAGACTAGCATTCTCAGTTTTTGTGAGCCTACATATTTGAAATATTTTTAAAGGACATGGCATAAAACCATAATGGATAAAAACAGGATGACTGATGGAGAAGGGAAGTGGAACCAAATGAAACTTTGTACCCAGATGATATTCTTCTCAGGGGCCCTTGCCACATATATTGGTTAGGTGTTTATCTTGGATTCATCCAGATTGATTTCCAAACATTAGTCCAATCTTCTTATAACACTTTCAGTCATAAATGTATTTGGACTATAAAGGGTATGCAGGCTCCTAACCATGAATGCCATATCTTAAAATTTCTCACCAGCATCTGTGGGAACCAATGATTCCTGTACTCAGGAGAGGCATGTATAGATGTCACTTGCAACTCTAACTAGCAGGCAGAAACATGTACAAGGCTCAGATTACCAAGAGAAAACTATGGTGAGGAGAACCCTGCACATTCCCCACCCTGTCACACAATGTAATCAAATGAGATTTTGTGAAGCTCTTATTACAATAAAAGGTGACTCGCATTTAGATATAGGGGACATTGTGTTATTTTATATATATATAAAATTCAAGGAAAACTTGTTTCTAAGCAGGGTGGGGAAAACTGAAACTGGAGGATGCTGCTATGGGTCATGGAGTTTGCCGTGGGTTTAAATGGCTGCAACATGATGCTTACATAAGCTGTGCGGCCTGAGTTAAAACAACTATACTGTCCTACCCGTCTGGTGTCTGACCATGGAAAGACCAATTGGAAAGATTAATTTTATTATTTATTTTGCTTTGTCACTGTCTCTCGCGTTTGCGAGGTAGCGCAAGGAAACAGATGAAAGAATGGCCCAACCCAACCACATACACATGTATATACATACACGTCCACACACGCAAATATACATACCTATACATCTCAATGTACACATATATATACACACACAGACATATACATATATACACATGTAAATAATTCATACTGTCTGCCTTTATTCATTCCCATCGCCACCTCGCCACACATGGAATAACAACCCCCTCCCCCCTCATGTGTGCGAGGTAGCGCTAGGAAAAGACAAAGGCCCCATTCGTTCACACTCAGTCTCTAGCTGTCATGTAATAATGCACCGAAACCACAGCTCCCTTTCCACATCCAGGCCCCACTGAACTTTCCATGGTTTACCCCAGATGCAACGTACAACATTGTTGGAGCCACTATTCCTTCAAACATACCCATTTTTGCTTTCCGAGATAATGTTCTCGACTTCCAAACATTCTTCAAGGCTCCCAGAATTTTCGCCCCCTCCCCCACCCTATGATTCACTTCCGCTTCCATGGTTCCATCAGCTGCCAGATCCACTCCCAGATATCTAAAACACTTTACTTCCTCCAGTTTTTCTCCATTCAAACTTACCTCCCAATTGACTTGACCCTCAACCCTACTGTACCTAATAACCTTGCTCCTATTCACATTTACTCTTAACTTTCTTCTTTCACACACTTTACCAAACTCAGTCACCAGCTTCTGCAGTTTCTCACATGAATCAGCCACCAGCGCTGTATCATCAGCGAACAACAACTGACTCATTTCCCAAGCTCTCTCATCCACAACAGACTGCATACTTGCCCCTCTTTCCAAAACTCTTGCATTCACCTCCCTAACAACCCCATCCATAAACAAATTAAACAACCATGGAGACATCACACACCCCTGCTGCAAACCTACATTCACTGAGAACCAATCACTTTCCTCTCTTCCTACACGTACACATGCCTTACATCCTCGATAAAAACTTTTCACTGCTTCTAACAACTTGCCTCCCACACCATATATTCTTAATACCTTCCACAGAGCATCTCTATCAACTCTATCATATGCCTTCTCCAGATCCATAAATGCTACATACAAATCCATTTGTTTTTCTAAGTATTTCTCACATACATTCTTCAAAGCAAACACCTGATCCACACATCCTCTGCCACTTCTGAAACCACATTGCTCTTCCCCAATCTGATGCTCTGTACATGCCTTCACCCTCTCAATCAATACCCTCCTATATAATTTACCAGGAATACTCAACAAACTTGTAATCTGAGCACTCACTCTTATCCCCTTTGCCTTTGTACAATGGCATTATGCAAGTATTCCGCCAATCCTCAAGCACCTCACCATGAATCATACATACATTGAATAACCTTACCAACCAGACAACAATACAGTCACCCCCTTTTTTAATAAATTCCACTGCAATACCATCCAAACCTGCTGCCTTGCCGGCTTTCATCTTCTGCAAAGCTTTTACTACCTCTTCTTTGTTTACCAAATCATTTTCCCTAACCCTCTCACTTTGCGCACCACCTCGACCAAAACACCCTATATCTGCCACTCTATCATCAAAGACATTCAACAAACCTTCAAAATACTCACTTCATCTCCTTCTCACATCACCACTACTTGTTATCACCTCCCCATTAGCCCCCTTCACTGAAGGTCCCATTTGCTCCCTTGTTACGCACTTTATTTACCTCCTTCCAAAACATCTTTTTATTCTCCCTAAAATTTAATGATACTCTCTCACCCCAACTCTCATTTGCCCTCTTTTTCACCTCTTGCACCTTTCTCTTGACCTCCTGTCTCTTTCTTTTATACATCTCCAACTCATTTGCATTTTTCCCTGCAAAAATCGTCCAAATGCCTCTCTCTTCTCTTTCACTAATAATCTTACTTCTTCATCCCACCACTCACTACCCTTTCTAATCAACCCACCTCCCACGCTTCTCATGCCACAAGCATCTTTTGTGCAAGCCATCACTGCTTCCCTAAATACATCCCATCCCTCCTCCACTCCCCTTACCTCCTTTGTTCTCACCTTTTTCCATTCTATACTCAGTCTCTCCTGGTGCTTCCTCACACAAGTCTCCTCCCCAAGCTCACTTACTCTCACCACTCTCTTCACCCCAACATTCTCCCTTCTTTTCTGAAAACCCCTACAAATATTCACCTTCGCCTCCACAAGATAATGAGCAGATATCCCTCCAGTTGCACCTCTCAGCACATTAACATCCAAAAGTCTCTCTTTCATGCGCCTATCAATTAACACGTAATCCAATAACGCTCTCTGGCCATCTCTCCTACTTACATACATATACTTATGTATATCTCGCTTTTTAAACCAGGTATTCCCAATCACCAGTCCTTTTTCAGCACATAATCTACAAGCTCTTCACCATTTCCATTTACAACACTGGACACCCCATGTATACCAATTATTCCCTCAACTGCCACATTACTCACCTTTGCATTCAAATCACCCATCACTATAACTCAGTCTTGTGCATCAAAACCACTAACACACTCATTCAGCTGCTCCCAAAACACTTGCCTCTCATGATCTTTCTTCTCATGCCCAGGTGCATATGCACCAATAATCATCCATCTCTCTCCATCAACTTTCAGTTTTACCCATATCAATCTAGAATTTACTTTCTTACACTCTATCACATACTCCCACAACTCCTGTTTCAGGAGTAGTGCTACTCCTTCCCTTGCTCTTGTTCTCTCACTAACCCCTGACTTTACTTCCAAGACATTCCCAAACCACTTTTCCCCTTTACCCTTGAGCTTCGTTTCACTCCTTTCCTCAAACATACTACCTATCTCTCCTTGGTTCTTGGAGCAAGGTAAGTTGCATATTCATGGTCAGAAGGCATTACTCTTGCCTGATGATTGACCGTTATGAAGTCCTTATAGGTCTGTATTAAATATACCTGCCAACAAACAAATCATCAATAGGCCTGATAACAATACTTGAACAAGTCCTTACTTCTGACTGCATTAGACCATCTCTGTCAAGGAATGATTTAGGACATATTCTTATAGCCGGCTATTTCTGGGTGTCTCATCCACTGTAAGAACTATATCACCCACTTTGATGCTTCTATTGAGCTCCAACCATTCCTGTCACAGGTGCAAGGGTGGAAGATACTCCTTCATCCAACGTTTCCAAAACCATTATGCAACATACAGGGGATGCCAAAAATGCTTCCCATACATATCCTTTCTGGAAACTTTCCCCATTGGTGCTGCAAGACCCTGACATTACAAAAGCAAATGATAAGGAGTGAGCGACTTCAAATCTTTCAGATCATCTGATACAAGAATCAATGGACATCCACTTAAAATGGCCTCTGCTTCACAATACAGCATCCAAATGCTCACTATCTAAAATCTGAATCTTCGTAAATAGCATTGAGAACCTTTCACACTGTCCTAATCTGTCTTTCCCTGACTCCTCCCATGTGTGAAGCAGCTGGTGGATTAAGATATCAGTCAATCTACCTTAAAAGATGTTCCTGAGTTTTTACTGGGTCATTCCACATGAACAGCATTTCTCATCTTTTCCCCTCCAAGTCCCATTGTCTGAGCAAAGAGTTTCAGGATTCTCCCTCCTAGAGGCAAGTCTTACGAAGGTACTCATGAACAATACGGCATCTAAGGAATAAACTCTCTAATGAGCACAGTACATATTGCCAAACAGGTGGACAAACAACCATACCTCTTCTCTTGACTCCAACCCATTTTGACCAAGAATGGACTGAAGTAATTTACCCGTAAATTCGTAAATGTCAGGGTAGCCATAGTGATTTGATCGTCTGGTAAATCGGCCATTAGGAGAGTCTCTAACTGACCAAACACATCTTCAACACCCTATTGATCAAGCCGTAGGGATTAAGAAGTTCTGTCACACAAGTGACATCATCATATATTCCTGGCCTGAGAATTTTGACTCACCTTCAAGTCTCATGCCATCCCTCATAAGAATCACTGGATGTTTTATTACTCTGGAGATGGAGGGTCACCGAAAGTTGTCCTCTGACTCTGACAAGGCCAACATGGCTCTAAATAGGATTATAAACTGGACTATTCTTAGGGACAACCTCCATATCCTTTGTCCAGACAATACACCTTCTGTGGGAAGTGAATTCTCTGAAGGTATCTGATGATAACACCCTGCTTGCTTTAGTTCCATGAGAAATGAGGACTCTGCAAGAGGCCTATTGGCCCATGCTAGGCAGGTCCTAAGTCTATCCACCCTAAAACCAACCGCCTGAACCCATAAACACATCCAACCTTCGTTTAAAGTTACCTAAAGACCTCGCTTCCACTACTCTAGTGGGAAGCGTATTTCATGAATCTACTACCCTATTCCCGAGCCAATATTTTCCCCTCTATCTATTTTTTTGTAATTTAGATCCATTATTTCTTGTCCTGTCCGGTGGCACCATTCTAAGAACTTTGTCAATGTTACCTTTATTAATGCCCTTCACCCATTTAAGAACTTCAGTCATATCCCCTCTAGCCCTCTTCCTCTTAAATGAGTGTAAATTCAGCCTTTTTAACCTTTCTTCATAAGTGAGTTTTCTAATTCCTGGGATCATTTTTGTCATTCTCCTTTATACTGTCTCTAAGCAATCTATATCAACTGCATTGCACGGAGCCCAAAACTGTACCACATAATCCAAATGTGGTCTCTCCAACGCAAGATAAAGTTGCAATAATACTCGAGGAGTTTTATTGCTAAAGTCCAATTAATGAACCATAATACAGCCTCTATTTTTGTATCAGCAGATTTACTTGTCACTGGTTATTCCCCTATCCAAATCTTTAATATACATAACGAACAAAAGCGGTCCCAAGACTGACCCCTGAGGAACACCACTGGATCATTGCTCTAGTCCGATGGAACTCTGTTGATGCATACCTTCTGTTTTCTGTTAGTGAGCCACGCCCTCATCCAATTAGATTCCTAACTCCTGATGCCGTGTGTCGCTATTTTTCATGAGGTGCTTTGTCCAAAGCCTTACTTAAGTCTAAGTACACAATATCATAACTCTTACCCTGGTCGAAAGTTTCAAATACTTTACTAAAAAAGGAGAGAAGGTTACTGAGACATGACTTCCCTTTGGTAAACTCACGTTGAGAATCCCTTATAAGATCATGATTTTCCGTGTCCCCACATCCTTGTCACAAGCTGCACTTTCTCAGCATGATTTACAGGGTGATAACCAACTCAGAAATTTATGAATCCAGGCCACCTCCTTCCTAAGGCTGAACCAGTAAGAGTACAAATTGAGTTATCTATCCATGGAACAATCCCGAGGATTTGATACCAATGCATGCGACTTTACATTAACTTCCAAGTCATTTTTCAACTTGTTTAGAATTTTACCTGGTTCCACAGGTCAATACTCTTCTTTCATCCAGAAGAACTATGACCCATTTCCATCTCATAGTAGATATCATCTCCTCAGCATCTATGCCTTAGATAGCATCATCTGTTGGATTGGATTTAGTAAGTACATACTTTCACTGCCTGGAAAAAGAACCATCGTACATTGTAGCAACTCTCTTACAAATGTGTAGATCCTTTGGTTCGGATTCTGATGTACTGTAGCAGTATCATACTGTCAGTCCAGAAAGTCTACACTTGCAATTCCAACTTCATCTTCGTTGACAGCATGCCATCCACTTTGACTGCCAGCACTACTGCTGACAGTTTTACTTTGGGAATTGTAATGGGCTCAACAGGAAACAGTCTAGATATAGCAATCATCATGCTACACAGAATTTTCTCATCTGCATCTACAGTTACAAGGTAGGAAACTGTCATAAGCATCCTGGGAGGTATCATAAAAATTATGCAACTGATATATTCTGGTGCACGCATTCAAGCCCAATACGAACAGTTGCTATCTCTGAGCAGTGCTTCGACACATGCGTCACTGAATTTTTCGAGATATAGCTATATAAAAACAATGTGATATCTCATTTTTCCGTATATCTACCAACAAATTTTAGATTTTTCTAAACTGACTGACCATGGTACCCATGTTAAGTCACAGACAACGAGCAGATACGTAAATTCGCCCAGAATTATTCGAACCTTGATCCAAACCAACGACACATATGAAGCTTCATCGTAACCAGACTTGCCAACTGCCAAAGAATGAAGGAAACCATTCATTACGTTTCGCCAGATGTAAATAATCATCGGACGAAACCGGGAAGAGACTTTGTCTTTCACCGTAAATCGTAGGTAATTAAAAATCTATAAATTCCCTATACAACTAACACTTCGTATAAACATACGAACAACAGAACTAAATATCGTATATCCTTATCAGGCAATGCTCGCCAAGAAAGTGTGTAGTTAGCAGGTGATGAAACAGTCATATGCACTTGTCAGTAGGGAGGAGTGCAAAGGAGTGTATGTTAAGACCGCCAAGCATGAGAGGAAATGGAGAAAACTAGATAAAGCTGGTTTGAGGCAGAGGTGGATCGTATCAGGTTACGGTGAGCATCATCAAAGCGGGGATTGAACTAATTAGCGTCAAGTGCTGTAGACTGAAGACTTTACACACTAATGTAGACGGAATATTGGCAAATGGGAAGGATCTGGAATTCTAGGACAACGTTACGGGTAGCACTGGTGTGGTGGAGGCTAAACTCACAAAGGGACTGAAGTCTTACCCAAGGGATCTCAAACTGGTCCACGTCCCATTTCTCAGTGGTCCACAGAAGGATGAAAATAAATGAATGACTTTGACCATCACTTCTGTCTCTTGTAAGGGTTTAGGTGGCATTATTTATTCTTGAACATGATTTCTGACCTGATATGATATTGGGTGTATGCTGAAGGTGGTCCACAGACACAGTAGGTGTCTCTGAGTGTACCACATACACGAAAAGGTTAAGAGCCCCTAGTTAGGCTCTAACCTAATCAGCTCGGAGGAAAGCACAATAACAAGAAAGACAGGGAAGGTAAAGGAGTTAGGGGATCAGTCTTCTTAATAAAGGGCAACAAAATTCTTGGAGAAGGTCATGGATGGCACTTTCAAACTGTACATAATGAGTAAAAATCACAGTGGGAAGAATGTGTACGGTGGTGACGTTAACACACGACCTTCCACGGAACTACGGCGATCCACCGTATGTGCATCAATGATTACAATGTAGGAACGGTTAGTGTAGTGAGAGAAGCGGGGACGTTCCGTCGATGAAGATTGTAAACCACTGATAATGAGGCATTGCCAATTGCAGGGATGTAGACCGGGAGAACATGAATGCTCGAGATAGGATGACATAGAAATGCAAGTTTGTCGACTATATAAAGGAGAATTTCCTGTGTCAACACGTCGTCATGGAGCATACGATGTGTAAGGGGTATGACACAACATCACTGCTTGATCTTGTCACAGAACACAGCGTGGAAACACAACACATCAAATATGATGCGCCTGCAGGAGAAAGTGATCATGTCGTACTTTTTTCTTTTTTATCTTGACCGTGTGGTGGACGAGGACGCAAGAAGAGATCAGAGGTTAGCTGTACAGGACCGAGAGACGAAACACAAATCGAACCAACAATGCAGCTGACCAAGGTCTTTATGATCGTACTACGTTAGGAAGGGGAGTTCTACTACAAATGTAAAGACCAGTGTTAGGAGGAGGTTCTGTGAAGTCTAAGACATGGTGCCATGGGACATTGAAAAATGAGGACGAATGAGATGGAAGGTGACGCGCTTCATCAGGAGATGCCAGAGAGAGAGAGAGAGAGAGAGAGAGAGAGAGAGAGAGAGAGAGAGAGAGAGAGAGAGAGAGAGAGAGAGAGAGATAGAGAGAGAGGACGGGGGTTAGGTCTGGGAAAGTGTACATGGAAGGGGTCAGTCACTTGATGACTGGGCGCAGGTTGTATTTCCTTTTATATCAACTGACATGATACGGACAATTGATTCTCTAATCAAGGACACTAATCAAGGGAGCCTTGAAGAATGTGTGGAAGTCGAGAACATTATCTCGGAAAGCAAAAATGGGTATGTTTGAAGGAATAGTGGTTCCAACAATGTTGTATGGTTGCGAGGCGTGGGCTATGGATAGAGTTGTGCGCAGGAGGATGGATGTGCTGGAAATGAGATGTTTGAGGACAATGTGTGGTGTGAGGTGGTTTGATCGAGTAAGTAACGTAAGGGTAAGAGAGATGTGTGGAAATAAAAAGAGCGTGGTTGAGAGAGCAGAAGAGGGTGTTTTGAAATGGTTTGGGCACATGGAGAGAATGAGTGAGGAAAGATTGACCAAGAGGATATATGTGTCGGAGGTGGAGGGAACGAGGAGAAGAGGGAGACCAAATTGGAGGTGGAAAGATGGAGTGAAAAAGATTTTGTGTGATCGGGGCCTGAACATGCAGGAGGGTGAAAGGAGGGCAAGGAATAGAGTGAATTGGATCGGTGTGGTATACCGGGGTTGACGTGCTGTCAGTGGATTGAATCAAGGCATGTGAAGCGTCCGGGGTAAACCATGGAAAGCTGTGTAGGTATGTATATTTGCGTGTGTGGACGTATGTATACACATGTGTATGGGGGTGGGTTTGGCCATTTCTTTCGTCTGTTTCCTTGCGCTACCTCGCAAAAGCGGGAGACAGCGGAAAAAAAAATATATATATATATATATATATATATATATATATATATATATATATATATATATATATATATATATATATGTGTGTGTGTGTGTGTGTGTGTGTGTTGGCAGCATTCCTTTTTGTAAAACATATTCTGTAAAAAAAAAAAAATTTTTTTCATCAGATGCTCTGAATTTTTCAAGTTGTCTAATATCTCTTTTGATATGGGTGGGGAGGATGTGCAGGATACCTCCAAGGTTTGTCTCAACTTTTCGATCTGAATTCGTCAAATCATCTTTAGGAGCGTGTGGAGAGGTCGGTAGAGATGCTGGGAATGACTGCAGATAGCTGGTATTACCCAGCCTCATCCTACCTCACTTTATAAGAAGGGAGAAAGGCGAGCAGTACCGGGTCAAGATAGGTCCGCGTCAAGAGTGTGTGATGTCGCCATGGTTGTTTGATCTGTGTATGGATAGGGGTAGTGAGGGAGGTAAATGTGAGAGTTTTGTAGAATGAGACGGATCTACAGTATGCTTGAGGTGGGCTGAGGCCTAGGAGGTGAGTCAGTTACTGTTTACAGATGACACGGTTCTGGTGGCAGACTCGAGTGAGAAACTGTAGAAGTTCGTGTTTTGGTTTCGGTGAAGGGAGGAAGTTGAAAGTCAATGTGAATGAAAGTAAGGTGATGAGATTCAGCAGAGGAAGCCTGATAGGTTGGTTTGACTGTGATTCTAAAATGTGGAGAATCTGGAGGATATGGAGCGCTTTAGATATGTGTGACTGAACATGGCAACAGATGGAAGTATGTGAACCAAAGTGGACGACAAGGTGCATGAGGGGCAAAAAGTCCTACGTGCAGAGTGAGAAGTGTGTGGAAAGAGAAATCGTTCTTTGTGGGGGCAGAGATGATTATTTGAGATAGTATAGTAGATCCGACAGCGCTATATGGGTGCAGGATTTGGGCTCAAGGTGCAAAAGGGCTGAAGAGGTTGGATATACTGAAAACGAAATACCTAGAAACAATATGTGGTGTGAGGAGGGGTGATGAGTAGAGTATGAATAAAAGAACTAAAGCGAGTGTGTTGATATGTTTTTGAGATATGGAGACTGAGCGAAGAGAGACAGGCTAAGAAGAGATACTTGTCTGAGGTTGATAGATCAAGGGATATGGGGAAGCCGAGAACGAGATAGGATTGAGTGAAGGAGGCTTCGAGTTACTGTTACCTGAGCATGCAGGAGGATGAGGGACGTGCACGGGATGAAGAACAATGGAAAGCGTATGAAGTGGCCATTTATAAACCACATAAAGGTCTATAGGGCTTGGGTTATGGATAGGGGACTTTGGTTCCAGCGGATTATGCATGACAGACAGAGAGTGGACGTTAGCGAATGAGGTCGCACTTTGTTATTTCCAGGCGTTACCTCGCCAACGCAAGAAACGGCGAAGAATGAAACAAATGCAATTCGTACTTGGCTTTAGGTCATCTAAGTTCTCTTCCTCATTTCCCCTCTGTAGCTCATGGTCTAAATAAAAAGGACTAGCGAACCCCTTGTTGGTAAAGGACAAGGTAGGGTTTCGAGACCTGTCCCTTCGTCAATGGGGAGCATGTAATCGACTGTGGGAGTGAGAGGCCTTGGAAACGCATCCACGAAACGCATCTACGAAACGCACCTCAGTGTCGGGAGCCAGCTAAGAACGTTGTTTACGAGCTCCTGAGCGACTAAGAAAATGGCCCGTGGTCAGGGGAAATTGATGTGTAGGTACGACCTCTACGCTAGACCAGGTAGTAGAGAAAGGTTCCTGGAAGGAGAAGGTATGTGGCGAATTCGTAGATTTAGAAAAGGCAGATGATAATGTGAAGAAGAGAACCCGTGGGAAGGATTCTGAACGCTGTTAAGGTCTTTGGTGAGGGAGGTAGTGCTCGTGTGAGGCTAGGTGGCGGTGTGAGTAAATGATCGGGAATAAATGTCACCATGATTCTCAAATTTTGTGGGTGGGACTTTACGCGAGATGATGCGACGTGGGGATAAGAGCGGTGTGATACTTAATCACGGAGGAATAGAATAGAAGTTGCCACAGCTGCTCTTTGCAGATGACGCTGTGTTGTTAGTTAAATCGGGAGGAAGGGTTGGATAGAATGGTGTCGTCGTTTCGATGATATATGCAGCAGGAGGGGTGTGGAGGACGCAGAGAGAGAGAGAGAGAGAGAGAGAGAGAGAGAGAGAGAGAGAGAGAGAGAGAGAGAGAGAGAGAGAGAGAGAGAGAGAGCTAGTTTTTGACGGGAAAGGGAAAATCATATTGCAAGATTAGTCTGCTCAAAGAAAGACTGGAAGTTGTAGATTATTTTAAGATATCGAGTAACAAAGTTCAGTGAAGAAGATAATGGACAGTCAAGAGTAGAGGGATTAGGGAGGAGATTAGGAGGTGTAGTGAAACCTTTGGTGGATGAGGGAAATTCAAGCCTGAAGTGTGTAAGAACCTTGCATGAGAGAGGACTTTCCCAGCATTGGTGTGTGGGTGTGAAAGCCAAGTCTGTGTAGGTCAAGGTAGGTTAAAAATAAGAACGGTGAAAATGGACGACTTTTGTAGTATAGTTAGAATCAAGAGAATAGAGACAGATAGGAGAATGGAGATGTGAGAATACAAAGGAATACAAAGGGATACGAAGGAATTCAAATAGTAACAGACCTTTGGGTCTTTTCGAGGCTGTTTGTGATGGTGGAAGAGATCGGAAACTCATACATTAGAAAGATGTGTGATCTGAAGAAATCATTAGGAAGACGCAAGAATAAAACTCAGTTAGGACGACATAGCTATATAGGGTGCATAAGAGAATAATGAATATATATCTTAAAGTCGAAGGTTTAAAATGGAGAGGCTGATCAAGGAGGAAATGGATTAATGTAGCGAGAGAGTTGCTCAGGACAAGGGATGTGTCCGAGGAAGATGCCAGAGGAATTTTCAATGAAGGAATACAGTGTAAACACTTAGTGTTTAGAGGAGGCGTCAATGGAGACGTTAGCCTCAATCGACGAATCAATTCAATGTGAAAAATGAAAAAGCATGAGGTCCTCTTATACGTGTGGGAGTGTCTGTGTTTTACTTGAACACATGGCGTGGGAGAAAGATGAGTATGGGTGATTTCAGATGCTGCATATACCACCTCATTCTCTCTGTGAAATTGGACATGGGAAGGTTAGACAGCTGGAAATTTGTTGACTTTTTATGAGGAAAATTTAGGCTTTCTTGGCCTGAGTTGTGGTAGAAATATGATAGTAAAGTAAATGTCACTTTTCCATCCACCTCACCCTCCTGCTCAACAGGCGGCAGGTGGATAAAAATGGAAGAACCACTATGTGATAAGGGGAATATATGCTACCAGGAAAAGTTTATGGGAAAGTCTGATCGTGGAAAGTTGGCTACCAGTTGTTCAAGTGGCTGCACTGGGGCTGGACTTTGAAAAAGAAAGGCAAGTTTAAACGTCTCTTGTCGAAGCTGGATCACATAATAGCTGTCAGTGATGTATTTGTCAACCCTTAACTTGAAGGTACTGATAGCCTTTGCACTTCCTGCTTCTGGAAGCAGTTTCTTGTAGCATTCTACCACTCTTACTGGAGTTAATCATGATGCATAGATGAATTACTGAGGAGGGTAAAGAAGTGTGTTCCCGAGTCAGTTGCTCCCACAAGGCTCAGTCTGTTCATAACTCGTGCGCAGGGTAAGTGTTATGGCGAGGAGTGAGCCGTAAAGACGTGGCAATGTCCGCACCAGCGCCCTTGTCCATTGCTTCAGGCAATAGCTTTGCTGAGGACAGTCGAGCATATGCTCAAGGGTGAAGTAGGTGAGTGGGGCAAGAGAGGGCGTCCATAAAGAGCGGTGTTGCAAGTGGGGTGGTTAGGCGCCAGGGATCGTGGCGTCATAACTAGGAGGTGAGAGAAGACGGCGAGAGGCCATTGCTGAGGTGATGTCTCGGTGTTCCAGAGGTTCAGCATCGGTTAAAGGAGGGCTCAAGTGTGTAGTTGTGAGTCATATATATCGGGTGAGGGAGCGATATCGGGCAGGAGGTTAGAGAGCTGTCAGTATCGGATGGAATGTGAGGGTGGTGCGTCAGCAAGAGTGAGGAGGTAAGGTGATCATGATGAGGTATAGGGTGAGGGGCTAGGGCGAGAGGTGACTACAGTAGAGTGTCAGAGGCAGGTCGAAGGACCAAGGAAAGAAACAAAGATCAGCCTGGATTAGGAGTCTGGAAGGGGATTAGGGTGAGGGACCAGGGTGAGAGATCAGGGTGATGTACTACGCGAGGGACAAGGGTGAAGGATTAGGATGGCGGACCTCAGTGAAGGGTGAGGATGGAAGGCCGCTAACGCCGCCACAGAAAGACGCAAATTCAATTTCCAACAAGAAATTGAACGAACATGTCGCTTCTGTCGCCAGCTTTATGTGAGGCCCAATTTCTAGCTTCTACGGGGAGGTTGTTTATGATGCAGTAAATGCTTGGTTGGTCTTGCTTTGCTGTACATTCTCCTTGGAAATGCGTCGGAAAGCGCGTCAGCTTCTTCAAGTTCATTGATCTGGGAGTCTGGCACAGTAATGGATAGAGGGAGACATTATCACAACTGAACAACGACACCGTACGTTTATGATCTCTCTATGAAATGCTTGGAGAAGTGGAACAAGTGAGAATCATTACCATGCAGAGAAAGATCGTATTCAACCATATTCAGTTGAATTAAAACAACAGTTCTTATCAGACCTTTGTGCATTTGTTTCCTGTGACGAAACTTGCTGATATTTTCAGGGGACGTTGTGATAATATCGGCCAACAGATGAATATTGTACATCTGTTGGATTATATGAGACACCTACAAGACATTACATACAGGTTCCCTCTTCCCGTGTTTACATCCGGTGAGCACGGCATTATGGACCCTGATTACGACGGTGCGACCCTGAAGTCTGACCCTTAAAGGCTAGGTAATGCCATAGATCTATCAGCCCTGTACACATAGGTATGATAAGGATGGCTTGAGATATCTCTTTCTTTCTCATGAGTTCTATTCCCCCCCCTCACAGAACCTCGAGATGAGAGTTCTCTCCCGCTAGCTCAGAGAGCCTCGGAGTGAGTGTTATGTATAGGACGAAGAACGTCCAAGAGAGCATCCTTTCGTGCCGAATCAGAACCTTTGGTAATCCTACATCTTCCAGGAACAGCAGTCTGCCTTTTCGATGCAGAGGCACTCGAGGCCAAGTGGCACCGCAGTGGCGAATGCCGAATAAACGTGAACTCTTCACCTCTGACCGTAAAGACAGGACCATGAATTTCACGCGCGATTCACCCTTTCATGGGCCACATAGACCTGTCGCGTCCCATTCCAATATTTCCAGAGGCGTTGAGACACACAGACAGCTGGATACACGGCCGCCCACTCCCAACACATTTATCCAGGATTAACTTTATCCATTCTAATCTACCTTTGTGCGTTTTCTTTCACGGCGGAAAAAAAACAACAGAAAGCGAAACATTTCCCCTAAATAACTGGGCTGCCGGATTAGTATATCTGATGATGATCTCGATTCTTGCACTCTCTTAAAGGTCCTTAATACTTCTACCAGTGACAGTAGAGAGAAGAGAATCATATATCGTAATGAATAACGAAAAACGAAAATTTGTAAATCTTGTCAGGTTCGTCTTGCCTTCCACCTCTTTCCTTATTCTTCAAAATCACAAATGAAAAAAAAAAAAATCACCACTCTGGTCGCTCACATCAGTATGTCAGGCAAATTTTTTGAAAATCTCGAAAGGTTTGGAGGAGCTGAGTGAACACACACACACACACACACACACACACACACACACACACACACACACACTGAAGAAAACACATCAAACGAGGCTTTGCTCAGCATCTGGAAAACAACTCAAGAATACCCAGGCTGGAAGAGGCGACACGAGAAGGCAACAAGAGTGATCCTTAAACCTTTCCCAAGAGGGTTCTAGGATCTCAGCAGCTGTACCAGCCTGATCCTCAGATCCTTCAAGTGGAGACCTGGACTTACCAATAGATCTCCAGGTCCTTGAAATGTAGGGCCTGGACTACTGCTAGGACCCTCAGCTCCTTCAAGTCTCTCCCGGACTTTCATTAGGATTCCCGGATCCCTGTCGTAGGGGCCTGGTGCGCGAGTCCTTCAAGAAAGGATTCTCGCTGTTAGAAGGATTTCCAGCTCCGTCAGCTGGGGGAATCGGGAGTGCAGGATCCTTGCACATACAGAGGACAAATAACAGGAGACTTGATGTTCTATAACGAAGTTATCCGCTGGAGGACAGTGATTGTATCGTAGGTTCCGACGCTCCTCCCTACCCACCACTCCCTCTGGCTCAACAGCCGGAAGGAAAACAGCTAAAATGGACCAGCTTGTTGTGTGTGGAGGATACCAACAGATCATTCCAGGCAGGTCTTTCAGGTTAGTGGGTGGAGTGGAGTGGGGTGGAGTGGGTGGGTGGCGAAGTGCCAACATACCACTCCAAACAGTTCCCTCAGGAGGGGGTTCGGAGAGCCAGAAGACCACTCAGGACAGGTCCATCAGGTGGTGCTCCAGCGTGCCAGCGGGCCACTCAGGACTGGCAGTAGAAGCAGTTTGAACCAACACTTAAATCCTACCGGGGGAAATGTTCAGTAGAGGATGATATGGGCGCACAATGAGCCTTGTGCTTCACAAGTAAAGCCTCCTGCAGACCAGTTGGCAAGATTGTCACTATTTCGCACCTCTCTGCATCTTATGGAAGCGGACTTGGCCTCGAAGTGAGAAAGATTTAAAAGACCAAAGGATAATTTCCGTAGACTGAACCGACACAGAACCATTTCTATGGCAATAACTTTGCAAGCATCGTTTTAAACATAAATGAAACTCACCATACCAGTACTATTCAATCTGCTCTGATTTCTATAATTCTATTGTAATTGATCCACATCTATTCCATCACTGAAACTCTTATACGACTTAGTGGCTTTGAGATCCTGATTTCGAGTGGCTCCATGGATGATAACTTGGGCTGGGCGACCAGCCTGAATGGTGGCAGAAATATCCTGGGTGACGTATAGAGGAGGGAGCGTCCGTCTGGTCCACTCACCGCTGGGTCACTGGTTTGCCTTCAGACCTTCATCCCGCCACTCCACCAGCCTTCCTTCTGCAGGAGGACTGGACTTCCTCACCATCAGTTTGAGGGTGGTAGTGATGGGCGGTTGTGAGGGGCGATAGTGAAGGGTGGAGATGGTGTTGTCGGTGGTAAAGATTGGTTTTAATGAGGGACATTGGCGAGGGGTGTTCGTGAAGTCTAGAGTAAAGGAATACTGGCAGGAGGTAATGGTGAGGGGTGCTGGTGAGGGATGATGGTGAAAAATGTACAGTGATGGTGGGAAAAGGAACCGGTAACAGGTGATGGTCGGAGAACTACTGAGGAATAGGGATAAGGGCCACTGTTGAGGGTTAGTGATAAGGGCCACTGTTAAGGGTTAGTGACAAGGGCCACTGGTAAGGAACACTGATAAGGGCCACTGTTGAGGGTTAGTGATAAGGGCTACTGGTGAGAAGTAGTGATAAGGGCTACTGTTGAGGGTCAGTGATAAGGGCTACTGGTGAGGAACAGTGATAAGGGTCGCTGATGAGGGGTCACTGATAAGGGCCGCTGGTGAGGAACAGTGATAAGGGCCGCTGGAGAAGATCAGTGGTAAGGGTTACTGAAGAGAAAAGGCGATAAGGGACGCTGGTAAAGGTCAGCGATAAGGGCCGCTGATTAAATCAGTGATAAGGGCTACTGGTGAGCAACAGTGATAAGGGCCACTGGTGAGGAACAGTAAGAAGGGCTGGTGATAAGGGTAGAATAGATGACCTCACATAGACTGGATGTTAGCTCTACCTCACACAGAAAACGCAGAACGGGAGACGGCTTTCCCTTTACAAAGAAAGAGTGAGAGTTGGGGGGGGGGGGGTTCTCAACTAATTCGGTTTCTGACGCTGAGTGGTCCTCGGGTGCCCTGCCAGGGAACGTGACCTCTGACAGGTCATGGCTCCTGACCCGTATTTATGGCTGTTGTTTGACCCACTGCTGCTGCTCCCTGTTGCCTGCAATCTACAGCCAAACAGTGTCAATATATCATTCTCTCTTGCACTCCCTCGTCGCTCCTTCTCTTTGGACGGGTCTATCTTTTTCGAGTTTCTCTTTGACTCCCTGTCTTTATTATCTTTATTACTTGCACCAACGGGGAAAGGGGGAAGGGATGTATTGCTCTTCCTCGAGTCTGTTTTTGCCAGGTCGTCTGTTTTCCTTCAGTGTGTCTGTGTCTGTGTGCTGAACAGTTAGGTGCAGCAGAAGGTTTGCAGTGGACCAGACCTCTGGTCTATTGCACATCCTTCTCGTCCACCTCCATAAAGTATCTGGATCTGTTTCACATTCACTTATGTCTTGCAGAACGTCCCGCGTTCCACTTCGTACCTACCACTTTGCCCGGTCGTAGCTACATCTACAGGAAGTTCTCCTGCGGCGCCGGTAGGCTGCAGTCGAGGACCAGAGAGTTTGCCACCACTGCTGGATCGGCCGTCTTGGGGGTCTCCTGGACCACGTAGCTCAAAGCCATATATTTCCCGGCGGGCGAGGGCTGGAAAGTGGGAACCTTTAGCTTTCCAGCGGAACCGTGGCAGAGAAAACTTAATATTTCCAGGTCAGGCCCACTGGGGACGTTATACTGTCAGGGCGAGGACCAAGAGAACGAGAGCCTTATATTTCCTGCACAAGTCTTTTCCTCTCTGGCTGGGTCAGGGGATAAGGCGCGTCTCCAGCCGAGATCTTTTCACGCTAAGACCATTATGTGGGTGAGCTCATATTCCCTGACGGTTCCAGGGATCTATAACCATATACTTTCAGACGTGCTCCAGGGTATGAGAATCTTGTTTACCGTGTGAGAAGAATGCGCCGGTATTGTGCTCCCCACAGCGAGTAAAAATAAGGTCCCATACGTTTAACAGGTGGGCAAGAAAGGGGAATGACCTGCGTGAGTTCAGAGCTTCAACATTTCCGGTAAGACCAGAGACTTGGGGCCTTTATTACAGATGACCATGGAAGCACAAACTTGCACAGACCCAACACACGTAAAAACAAGGACAAGACTCTTGTTAAACTCTCAGAAAAACTGAACACTGTAGTCTGGTGTCAAGGCATACAGGCTCTGTATTACTGATGACTCTAACGGACGATGAGCAACGAGCATAGCCTAGCTGGTGCTAGGCTGTCGGTCTTGTATATACAAGTCTGGCACATCATGAAGATACGCTGTATCTCCAGGCTGGCAACATCCTGAGCTTCATACACCAGTGGAAGTAAAGAATGATGATTTGCTGAAGAGTGTAGTGTAAGAGGTGTATTAGGTGTACTGAGATCATACGTTATCGTGTACTGGTGACGCGTACGTTGCAGCGCCCGGGTAGGTGTGACTAGGATGGCGTCTCATCGTCTATTGGGGATGCGTGAAAAGTGAGGCAATACTGGAGTTAGATTCCATTCGAAATCAAGCATCGACGACACTGCACGTCACCCGGGAGCAATGGAGTTGAAATCTTGCTATTACCGAAGATAATAGATCATATAACCTTTCCAAATAAGAACCATAAAGAAGGGTACTCAGATTCGACGAGGATGGAGAGATGAGACCTCGTAGATGATATCAGAAAGGCAGAGATATAAAACTAATGTTCTAAAAATGCACGATGACGAAAATTTCAACGAAGTCCCTCGCGTAAACGGCCTACATGAACGTCAAATTCTCGGGGTCACACAGCGCTATCAGTTTAGCAATAGACCCACTTAACACGTAAAGTGTTTTAACTGATGCTCTGACCCCCAGGCCGTCCCGCTCGTTATGTGCCTGAATGGGGATAAATGGGACTATGATCGTGTGGGTGACGCCGGTCGGCGAATCTAACCGTCGGGTTGCACACTGGGGGGGTGCGAGGCGAGGTCTGAAATGCCCAGCTCTCGCATCCAGGTGGTGAGGTCATTTTCATCGGAGAAGGGGAGGGGGTGACGAGCGGATTTACAGCTCATCTCGCAGGAGAGAGAGAGAGAGAGAGAGAGAGAGAGAGAGAGAGAGAGAGAGAGAGAGAGAGAGAGAGAGAGAGAGAGAGAGAGAGAGAGAGAGAGAGAGAGAGAGGTGTGTTACATATATGTACAAACCACACAGACTGCAAGGTCCAAGCGAGTTGGTCTGGCCTTAACACTACTGAAAAAGGAATGCAATGCTCAAAAAAAAAAAAAAGAAAACAGAAGAAAGGGATAGCAAAGCAGAGGTTCACTCCACTCCCTCCGGCAACACGCTGGACGGAAACGAAGTAAAAAAAATACCTTGCAGGACTAATATTCCTGAATGAAATGTCTATAGTGAATCAGAATTTAGAATTAACGTAAACATGTCATGCATCTCATCATCAACAAAATGCCTCCCTTCACTCCTTGATACGAAGACAACAGCAAGGATAAACTTTGAGCTTCAGCCTTACGACTTACCATGTCTATATTCATTCTGATGTGGAAGCGTAACAAAATGATTCCTTCTTGTTCCCTTAAAGCAGGTCACACGGATGAATTAATTTTGTTAAGTTACCACAGCCTGGTCAAGGCGAGATCCTTGCTTGAGAGGGAAGTATGATATACCACTACGTTATGATGATGATTGATTTAATGAATTATTCGATGCTGGAGAGTGACAGGTGATAATCAAGTCTGAGTTTGAACACATTATCTGTATTCATCTGAACAATATGTTCTGGGGGCTTATTCCATGCGTCAGTAAAGTCGTTGAATGAAAAAGAATTCTTTCGTACATTCCAAATGAACTCGGTGACCTTTAAGTTTTAGTCCATTCCTCTCGTTGGAAGCACTGGTGTGACCGTAAATGGAATAAGAGTAAATAAAACGGCAGGTCTTAGTTACGTTTTACCCGAGAACGCTGAAGGAGGCGAAAAATGAGATAGTTAAACCGTTGACTGCCCTTGTCAGTAAGTCTTTTTCTACAAGTAGTGTTCTAGAAATCTGCCAATATGACAACAATATTCAGAGAGAGAGAGAGAGAGAGAGAGAGAGAGAGAGAGAGAGAGAGAGAGAGAGGATCGCGCCCATGCTGCTTGATAAAGCTTGGCAGTCGGGTTGGTTAGAAAGCGGTAGTGTAAAGGTGGTTTTAATAGGCCTTGGGAAATGGTTTTAATGAGGATGCAGAGGTGTGTGTGTGTGTGTGTCTGTGTGTAGTGGGGCTGGAGGAATTGGCTTGATAAGGTCGCAACAGGAAGCACTGGGCCTGGAGGAATTTACACTGTGGACGGGAAAGCTAAAATAAAATTCTAGCTGAATGATAAAGCTGTTTCTGGACCGAAATGGTTAGCTCGGCTGAAATGGAGTGATCATAGCTGAGCTGAGGGGGTAGGTTGTATTGGTGCTGGGGAAAGGGGGAGGAGGTGTAGTGGCACTGGAGGATACACTGTAAGGACAATTGGAATGGCTGGAGTAGTGGTAGTTGTGTGGACTAGAGAGATGAGTGTAAATGGGATAAAGGAGAGGATGTGAGGGAGTGGGAGACGTTGGTCTCGTAGTGGGGAACGTAGTGGGTAGGGTTGGTGAGGAGGGGATATGATGACTGAAGTAGTCGGTGTAGGGAAGCTGGAAAAGCTACTGTAGGGAGGTGGGAGGCAAGAGAGGATAATGTTGTAGGAGTGAGGGTACAGCATGGGAGTTCCACACTCAAAGGGTTTCTCATCTCTTGAATTTCCTCTTTCACGCAAGATTTTGAACTTCCTATCGCTGTCCGTGTTCAAAATTGCATCGATCACCTAATTCCATTTTCATTCACTTCTCTCACACAACAAAAGCAACTCTCTACATAATTTCTAATAAGTTTCTTACTAAATTTCATGTTAAAGTCTTTGGTTGTTTTATCTGAGCATCTTTCGAAATATTCTTCACTGATAACATCACCAAACTGGTTCAAAAACTTAAAGTTTCTAATCAAATCACTCGTTATTCTTCTCTCCTCCAGGATGGGAAAAATCTGTGGCCTCTCACTCTCACTGTAACTCAGCTCTCTTTATTTTGGTATCATATATGCTGCCATCCTCAAGACTTTGGCAAGAATTATCCCACTCCTGGTTGGTGCCCTAGTTGGCTGCTCTCTCTCTCTCTCTCTCTCTCTCTCTCTCTCTCTCTCTCTCTCTCTCTCTCTCTCTCTCTCTCTCTCTGTTGGAGCTGAACAGGTAAAGGTAATGCGGTGGACGGCTTACCTGTGCGAGGGCCTGGTGATGTGGATGTTATCGAGCCGAAGAGATAGCTTTAGGGGCGTTGATATGGATGGTGCCGTAAGTGGAGAGGTTAGATGTAGTGGAGTAGGGTGTAGTGATGTGGAGGAGCGGATGTAGTGGCACTAAAGTGGAGCCTACAGTAGGTATAGAAGGATAATATGGGGCTGGAAGGAAAGGTATAGTGGAGATGGAAGGGAAAGTATAATAGGTCTGGAAGAGGAAGTGTAGTCCTGCTGGAAGGCAAAATACAATAGGACTGAAAGGGTGAATTGAGGCTGGAAAGGTATCTATGGTGGGACTGGAAGGGGAGGTATAGTGGGGCTGGAAGGGGAGGTATAGTGGGGCTGGAAGGAGAGGTATAGTAGGGCTGGAAGGGAAGGCGTAGAGAGGCTGGAAAATGGGGAGGGAGTGGAAGCAATGTTGTAGCTGAGCTGGAAAGAAAGGTATAGTGGATTTGAAAGGATGAAGTGGGGCTGGGAGGGAAGTAACAGAGGGACTGCAAAGGAAGGTATAATGAGACTGGAATGGAGAACATAAAGGGGCTGGAAGGATGAAATGAGTCTGGAAGGGAAGTTATGGAGGAACTGGAAGGCAAGGTTTAGTAAGACTGGAGGCGAATACATAATGGGGGCTGTATGGTTGAAGTAGGGCTGGAGGTGAATGCATAAAGGGGCTGCATGGTTGAAGTAGGACTGGAAGGGAATTCATAGTAGGCTTGAAAAGATGGCATGGGACTGGAAGGGAAGATATAATGTGCCTTACGGAATAGGGAACACGTGCAGCATGTAACCCGGTGAGTGTCTGCGTTGTCTGTGGAACTCCGCCTTGTTAGGGTAAAGACAAGAGCCCAGGTAATGTGACGAGGAAGACCTCAAGTGGGACGGATTGAGAGCGTTCAGGTGAGAGGATACAGGATGAAGTGGTGATGGAAGAGACCTCAAGAGGAGAGGTTGGAGGGACTTCAGAAGCTGAGGCACATGGAGAGGGAGAGAAGAGACCTCAAGAGGTGCGGTAGGAGCAACCTCAGAAGCTGAGGCACATGAGAAGGAGAGATTAAGCTGGTGGTCCATGACGAAGCTATCTGCTTGCTCGATCTAGACCGTGGCAAGAGGAGAAGGTCGTAAACACTGAGGTAGGACAGGTCTCAGGAGCTGAGGTAGAAGAGGTCTCGGGGGTTTAACTGGCAGAGGTCTTACGGGCTTAAATGGGAGAGGTCTCAGGGGCTTGAGGTATAAGTAAGGTTCTGAGGAGCTAAGGCTGGTCGTAGGACCTGATAAAGAACAGTCTCAGCGGCTGAGGCAAGTGTCGAGTATACGGTAATTGTCGACGAAAGTATATGGAAGTGTTCCTCAGGCTTCTTCAGCGAGTTAGCGTGAGATCGAGGGAGAGAAGATGGGATCTTCATTCTGTGACGTTATAGTTGCAGTTACAATCATAGTTATAGTTATTCCACCTTGAACAGTTATCCTTAATGATACGTGAGTTTTCCGATACACAATTATAAAGTGATGGTTATTTCTCCGTCACTACGGTTACCGGGCTCATGCCCCCCATCCCCATCCCCTCTGTGCAGGTCCCCAGTGCATATTCTGTCCATCATGTCACCCCGCGACTCACAAAAGCTTCAAAAGTCCCGTCGTGTCTTTGAACACTCCTCCTCTTTCCTCACTCGATGCTCCACGCAATCTAAACGAGATCGTTTTACCCTCCATGTGATGCCCCTTTGCGATCTGTCCTCCTCTCCATGACACCTACGATTTTGTAGTTACGTAGTCAACCTTTTCTAGAGTTATATAATCATCTACACACTTCAATATGATCAGTATGCTACCCATCCGTTAAGGATTTGATACAAATCTCATTCATCAACGTAGGGCAATATTTGACAGATCCTCACAGGAGTCACTTATCCGAGCTAAGAGGATGCATCTGATTATCAAAATATGCATTGCCACTAAGCCACATCAACTTCCCAAAGCAGTATCATACACCTTTGCCCATTGAACAGAACATTACCTACCTGTCTCTCCCGTTGAACGTACATGAAACATTGAGACACAGTCCGATACAAACACACTACCATTCCTCGTCCCTCCCAACATCTCACTTACCTCACAATGTCAATTCTCGTCCCGGGAGTTCGCCTTCCTTGGACTCCCACCTTTTACACGATTTTCTCCTGAAAAGAAAGAAGATGAAACCAATTCAGGATTTCTTTGAGTTTCGACGGGTCAATTTCTTATCCTCTTTTGAAGGTTTAAGAGTAAATTCAACAGCTATCTGTCCGCGGTCATGATGTTGGATTCGTCACTGGTGAGACAAGAAGAATAATCTAAAGTGCGCAGCTGGGTTAAACTGGTCGACTGAAGCGCACCCGATACTTCTGAAGCACTTGTGGATGTTTGATCTCACTGCTCTTAGTCTAAAATGAAAATACATTGCCATAAAACTTCTTTTTTTTCGTATACCCCATTATCAATCACTAAGCTATACTGTCTGTATATATGAATCTTATGAGACCTACGCTTGCTGTGCCTCTGACACACTGCTCTCTCTCTCTCTCTCTCTCTCTCTCTCTCTCTCTCTCTCTCTCTCTCTCTCTCTCTCTCTCTCTCTTTCTCTCCAACAGCAGCTAGAATCTTCGATTTCTCATCTTCCTACAAAGTCTTCTCGTGGGGCCGTACCTCCACCACTATCATAAGGTGGTAGGACCACGGTCTTGTCCATATCCAGAAGACAGCTCTAGGGGCATTCCCTCCCTCCACACCCTGTCTATATCATCAAAGACCAGCTGCAGGGCCCACAACCTGCCTATATTTAACGCTTTACCCCAGTGAACAGGGTCGATACAAGAGATTAATCCCAGGACACAAAGCCCTGACCATAATCAGGAAAGAAGAACCTCCAGTTTTCTGCACGTACGTGTGAAGGAATAATCTGTAGGTGAGAGGAAGGCTAGATCTACTATGACATGAAAATAAATGGCGATCAAAACCCAATGTTGAAAACTGGAGAACATTGGAGAAGAATCCAGCCGGCTCTTTGGTCCCTCATTAATTGTTGATTACGAGACGATTACCATTATGTGATATTCAAGCCAGCGGGAGATAATGATGAGAGAGAGAGAGAGAGAGAGAGAGAGAGAGAGAGAGAGAGAGAGAGAGAGAGAGAGAGAGAGAGAGAGAGAGAGAGAGAGAGAGAGAGTGTGTGTGTGTGTACAGAACCCTGTGTAAGGAGGGAGGGGAGGGGTGTGATCTACGTATGTAGAGTGTGTGGAGTGAGGCAGTACGTAGAGTTCGTGGAGTGAGGCAGTATGTAGAGTACGTGAAGTGAGGCAACACGTAGAGTGCGTTTAGTGAGGCAGTATGTAGAGTGCGTGGAGAGGCAGTATGCAGAGTGCGTGGAGTGAGGCAGTAATTTAGTACGTAGAGTGAGTCAGTATGTAGAGTGCATGGATTGAGGTAGTATGTAGAGTGCGTGGAGTGAGGCAGAGTGTGATAGGTGTGCCTGTGATCAGCGGTCACAGTGAATGGGTGCGAGATTTACATAAGACGTGGTGGCTAAACAGTAGCCATTACGAACGGGACGTGGTGTACATAACCATAGAGACATGGCTTGCTTCACATGAGCCCTTGTGTGGACTGACTCCGTCAGTTTGAAAACTCTTCTGTCAGTCATTAATACTACGATATCACTGATGTGATTCCTTGTAGAATTCCATGCTACAGGAAGAGAGTTGGATGTAGTTCAACTTGGTATTCTGCTTAGAGATGCTGTCTAGAGGGACGCTGGTAAATATCACTTTAGTGTCCCCTTTATTTTCTGAGACGAATATCGGGTATATGGAAAACGGGGTAAGACAAATAAAGAACGAGTTTCGATATTGAACTGTTTACTTTATGTATATATTTCATGGTTGGTAGGGGTGTGTGTCTATGTTGTGGGATTGCTTGTGCGTGTGTGTGGGAGCGTTGGGAGTGCTTGTGCGTGTGTGTGTGAGCGTGTGCTTGGAGTGGGGTTAGGTGTTCGTGTGTGCAAGCTGTACATGTCTAGCAGTCTTGAGGTGCAAGAATGATCATGTCAGTACCAACAGCTGTTCTCTGCTCGCCCTCCACCGACCAGACGCTGTAATAATATACAACAAAACGTAATGATGCACTGATGGTGTATAGGTAGTGTGGCCATTGGTAACTCAAGTGTGGGCCGTTTTGATAACTATTTCTTTCCTTACACCTCGAAGCTTTGGAATTCTCTACCCTCTCAAGTCTTTCCCAATAACTGTGACCAGGCACATCTCAAAAGACAGGTGGTTCACCTTCTCATGATTCATAAATGCTTTTCCTTGTCTTTTCTTTTTCCCTTTCATAATCCTTTCTATATATCAATTAAGGCCTTGATGTGGACTTCTGTCCATGACTGGAGCCTCCAACGTATAAAAAGAAGCCTGTTACGAAGGCCATACCAAAACCTGGATCTAATAGACACAATAATTCCAGCTCATATATGCATTTTTCATACATCATCATCCTAAATGTCAGTGATAATGATAAATTTCTTAAAAGCAGCATACAAGACTCCCATATTGGTGCTATATAGGTTATAATTACCATAGCAGTACCATTACCATTGTGATAGCTCTCATAACTGTACCATACAATGGTGATAACTTCCATAGTGGTACCATACCACACTGATCACTTAACAGTGTACCGGAGCCATGCACAGAAGGTAAACAGTCATCATAAGATCTTTTTCATCTTCAGTGGGTCGTAACTGTAATCACTTTTGATATGTTAATACGAATCAAAATTCTATCTTGCCGTAATTTCCCCTCCATTTGTGATGTACGTTTTCTTTGTGATGGTCGATCTGTAATGGGGTCGTTAAGCCAGGAGCCAGCACATAAACGTCACATGAGGTTAATCATACATATTTCATTAGGTAGATCTAAATGGCCAAGCATTCCACTCTTAGTAACACCATGACTGAGGTCAGCTCCCTGCACACAAACACACACACACACACACACACACACACACACACACACACACTGCCGTGAAATATATGTACGTAATGTAATAATGAGGTCCATATACATCTTATATTTCCCGATGATACACGCTACAAATATATAAAGCAGACACCTCGACACCTTCCCCTTGGTACGAAGAAAAACCCCCTTCCTCCTACTCCCTCTAGTCCGCTGAAGAAATATATTGACTTTATGTCCTCCAAGTTTCCCCCCTCAGGAAATATATTGCAGTTTACCTGTGACAAGTATTCCTAATTTCGGTGGCCACAGGAGGCATCTAGACCCTTGGGGTGGACGCTGGCGGCAGGTGTCCAGGATATCACAAAGTCGTAAAAAATATCCTCGAAATCTTATGACACCGCACACGTGGGGCCGATTCATTGTACTCGGTGGTTTAAATTGGCGCATTTACTGCCTCGCCATCCTGCAGGAGGAACCAGGTAGCGGAGGGCATTATGAGGAAGATAAGTGATGGCTCATCTGGGTCGTGCAACATCCAACAGGCCATCTGCAATGGCCTCGTACAACAGTTCGCGCAGCCCTACCACACACCTACCCTCCCCCTACCACTCAACATCCACTTCAAGCTCATCCTCTCATTTTACTCTTCTGTTTTCCACCTTTCCCTTTTCCCCTTCGTCTCTCATATTTCTTTCATTTCCTTCCTCCTTGCCACACCGCCTTAGCACTCCGCTCTTATGAGCCGCTCCGTCCTGCTTTCAACACCTCACTCAGAGCCTTCAACACCTCACTCAAACATTCTCACAGGTCTGCATCTTTGATCCCTCGGACGCTCATCCCCACAGCCGGCCAGGACTCCGCTTCCTTTTCACAGTAGAACCGACATGACATCAGGCAGAACATGCCTCAGTGAAGGGTCATCTTGGGTGACAGGAGAACTAGAAGAGAACAAGCGAGGGAAATGATGAAGAAATGAGTCAACTTTACGCACTGTTGTAATGCCAATCTTATGCTTCGCTCCCTTGAATGATGGAAGGCTGGGATGTGGCTACACACACACACACACACACACACACACACACACACACACACACACACAAGCTCACGTTAACACGTATGTTGACTCATCTGGCCACCCTGAAACCGCCAGGGACTTGGTTACGTTTCATTAGCCTCCTCTGTTGTACCCCACCATCCATCCCTCTGCTTTCTCTGAAAACATTTTCCAGGATATCTGGAAACGTCAGTTCTTTCTAAGCTGCTCTCTGTTAACCTAGATGACGAAACACTGCAAGAAGGACAAACGTCCATGTTCAACTGTAGAAAATGCCAAAAAAAATAGGTTTTACTTCAGGTTAACTTTTTTTCTAACCCCAAAACGTTTTGTTTTAGAACTGAAATATAATGAAAAGCTCTATACTTGAAATAATCATGAAAAAGATATCTCCTAATGCTTCCCAAAGCAAAGAGATACCCATTCAGTACGAAGCAAATCATCATAAAAATGATTAAACACTTCATTACGGCCCTGAATAATTCCCTGAACACCATTGCCATCCCAGATTCAACTTTTGCATGAAGATAGTCCTAATGCTAAGGTTATCAAACTAATCTATTACTATTCGAAATATACCGAAAATATACCGAAATATACCGAATTTACCGAAAATTTCAGGATACTTTATTGCTCCCCAAAAATTGTGGTTTAAAATTGAGATATAACGAAGCGCTTCTATACCAAAAGTAATCATGGGTCATATATTCAAGTCACTTTGTAATGAATGAGAGGCGAGGTTGGCACAAGTCCTGCGTGTGACACCCTCAAGCTAACCTTTGACCTGACAACTCCTGGGTGACCTCACTCAGGCTAGGTTGCGGGTGTGTCACGCAGGACATCTTGCCAACCTGGCCTCTCAGTAATGCCACGGTCACTTGGCTCCATTCCATGTATCCTTCCGGTTCTGTATACATAACCTGTATTGTATTCATTCTCTTTCTATGTAACGAGTCCTCTGAAGATGTGGTAATACACTAAAGCGCTCGGGATTCCCGTGTTTTCTCTCCCTATTGATGTTTTTGCAGTGATGAAGTAACGTGTTGTGATTTTCTGCATATATATATATATATATATATATATATATATATATATATATATATATATATATATATATATATATATACTGATTTCCGTGTGACGGGCATACGCTGATGCAATATTGCTGCGCAATGGGTGTTCTGGCTATATCCAGTCAGCAAACTATTGTACATGGCGTAAACCAACACTAGCAGACCCTCCCTGCAGTAGGTGGATTCGTCCCTGCACATTTCCGTACTTTTCGTTCTTCGTTCCCTTTTTTCACAGATGGGTCAATGTGCACCGTTTGAATGCTCCTGGAAGACGCCAATAGGTTAACAAGAACCCCAGAGCGTCTAAAAGGAAACATCTTTCGGGAATTTTGAGTCACTGTGTATTTACTTACTTCCTTAAGTATTTTATAAACATATTCGTTGTGGTGTTTACCTCCGCCGAGAGAACTCCCAGGAGACAATTACAGTCATGGATACGCTGCCATTATTTAGTATGACGACAATATTGAACATTCGTCTCGTAATTCAGATAAAAAGGCCGGTCTTATAACTCACCTTCCATAACATCCGGCGTCGGTGTGTGTGTGTGTGTGTGTGTGTGTGTGTGTGTGTGTTTATTGACAGTGTTCACGTCCCTGTGCGCGACGAAGAAAAATATTGGCTTTATGGCGTCCCAGCTCCACCCACCCACCCCCTCTGGAAATATATTGTGGCCCACCTGTTACAAATACTCCAATTTTGTGGGCCACATGACATACATCTTGACCCCTGAGGAGGCCAGGCTCTGCCGACTTAGTCCAGTGGATGCCTGGAAGTGAAGTTTGTTGCTTTATCATTGGTTCCTCCTGTCAACATTATGAGTCTTCACTACTCTCGTCGTTTTCATCATTGTCAATGTCATCGTCATTTGTATAATTAATGTTACCACTATCATCAGTATCATCATTATTACTATCGTTATTAAAAATCATTATTTTCATCATTATCATTATAGTTATGATTATCTACCATTATTATGATTAATTCATTATCATTATACCGGGATGAGATCAGTGTAACAGTGGGATTAATTCACACTGTAATCGATGAAATGTGATTGTACTTACGGCATCAAATTAACGTAATGAAGGGATTGAGCGAAGGTTCTAATCTCATTTAAGGCGTTCAGTGGTCGCAGGGTCAAACTCAATTACATCATAACCTGAAGGTATGATATTTACAATATTTCCACGCCTTGTTGACGACTGTCTTACCAAATCTTGTAGAGAAATCTCCAGGAATATTGAGATATTGGCAAATGTACAGTAAAATTCAAATTTACTTTGTGAGTTCGCTTCATGTTTCCAGACAAAGAAAGGTCGACTCGATGTTTCCAGACAAGGGGAGGTTGTCTTCACGTTTCCAGAGAAAGGGAGGTCGTCCCATGTTTCCAGACAAAGGGAAGTTGACTTCATTATTTCAGACAAAGGGAGGTTAGCTTTATATTTCTAGGCAAGGGGAGATTGGCTTCATGTTTCCAGACAAAGGGAGAATTGCTTCATACTTTCAGGCAAAAGAAGGGTGTCTCCATCTTGCTGTACAATGGGAAGATGGTTTCATGTTTTCAGACAAGATGTTGGCTTCATGTATCCAGACAAGGGAATGCAGGTTTTGTTTTTCCTGACACGGTAAGATTGGCTTTATTTTAGCAAAAATGGGGAAGCTGTCTTCATGTATCTGGACAAGGGGAGTTAGGACTCATTATTCCGGACATGTTAAAGTTGGCTTCCTGTTTCCAGAAAAGAAAAGGCTGGATTCATGCTTCCGGACAAGGAAATGTTTCCACAGAAAGGAAGTTTGGCTTCATGTGTCCAGAGAAATGAAGGTTGGCTTCATGTTTCCAGAAAAGAGGTCCAGAAATGGACGGCAGTAGGCTTCATGTTTTCAGGTAAGGAAGCGTTAGCCCATTTCCAGAAAAGGAAAGGTTGACACCATATTTCTAGACATGGAGAGGTTGGTTGGATGTTTCCAGACAACGGGAAGTTGGTTTCGCATCTCTAGGCAAGGGGCAGTTGGCTCGTTTCCAGACAAGGAAAGAATACCTTCGCAATTCCAGACATCGGGAGATTAACAAGGTATTTCCACAAGGACAAAGAGAGGTCGGCTTCATGCCTGCAAATGGGATAAACGGAGAAAGGTTTCATCTTTCTAAAGGAGACATGGCAAAGGGAACCAAAGAAGATTGGCTTTTTAATTCCAGGTGAAGGAAGAGAAACTTAACTTCATATTTTCAAAGGAGACAAAAGAAGGTTAGGTTCTTACATCCAACGAAAACAAGAGGAGGTTCAATTTATATTTCCTGAGGAAATCTTGGGAGGTTTACCTCATATCTCTGGAAGAGAAACGGGTCATCACAATTCCAGGCAAGACCGGCGGAAGAAGGTTCGTGTAAGGAGGATATCAGCGAATCCGCTCTCCACACAGTCTCAGTACGAAGTTAAGATTGTACAGGCGTGAGAACCAGACAACAGTCACGTACGGGAGAGTGTGATCTCCAGTCGACAGTCAGGTACAGGAGAGCGTAATCACCAGTCGCCAGTCAGGTACAGAGACATCCAATTAGCTGTAGACGTTATAGAATATATATATAAACCTCTGTCAGTTTCTTTTGTGTGTTATTGTAGTTCGTCGCTTCTCATACCAGAAGAACCGGAAAGACAAGGTGGCTACTAACTGGTTCCAGTGCCCGACAGATCATGGTCCGAGATGCTGAAACGCCACGAGTCGAATTCACGACATCACTAGAGATTGAGCGCTTGTCATTGTATATGGTTTAACCTCACCGTGCCCCATCGTTAGAACGAAAATCGCAATATCACCTAGTGAGAATTCAGGCCCAACGCCCCGGTGCAGACCCAAGATCCACCACACTCTAATGAGGATCCATGACTTACGCCCTGCTGAAGATCCAGAAGATCCGGAAGTGATGTGCTGCTGATGTACCTGGGTACGAGGCGGGACCTAAGGGTGACGACACCCTGTTGTAAATCCTAGGATAAAAAAAAAAAAGCAGCTTATTGATCCAAGGGCGACACCCTGTTAGGAGCCCCGTGGGCCCGTGCTGATGGAGGATTGGGGACGACTTCTAAATATCGGATTTCAGAGGCAAAATCCAAAGCTTGACCTGGCTAGTTATATAAGATCTTGTGGATCTAAGATCAGTCCGTCTGTCTCTTTGACACCGGTGCTACCCGCTGAGGTATGGAGAGGGTCAGCGACGAGTGCGCAGTGAGCCAGCACTTCAACTGGCTGTCAAGTTTTACTCCTTTGGCTCATGTATCATCCCACCTCAGCTACAGCTGTATGACAAACGGGAACTTTCAACTAAGTGTTGGTGACTGTTTTCACATGTCTGTGGCACCTGTTTGCAAGTCTGTTGGACATACCTCAAGAGCAATTGCTGCTTAAGCTCTTGAATGCATCAAGTTTCCTCCGCCAAGAGATGTAGCTGGCTTGGCTTATCATTTCCCAGCAACAGTAGGAATGCCAGGAGTGATAAACTGTATTGACAGACTACATGTGCATACCAGTCCGAGTTACTGGAGGACACGATGCTGAAAGATACCGATGGAGGAAAGTATATCTCTATCAAAGCCATGACAAGATGATAGAACAAGCGAATGGAATAATGCAATACATTTTGCCGTTTTCGCTACGTTGAGCGACGGATCTTCGCTGAGAATTTAGATGCACAGCGTTGTATTGCTCGCTCCGTCACCTCAATCCATACTTACTGCTTGCCCTGAATTTTAACATCACGCTGCTCTTCCGTGAGACCTGTGCTTTTTTCTCAGCCTACCATCACTGCGTTTGTATACATATTCAGTCGTATGATCGCGTAGCCTGCAGCTAGAATTGAGGATTACTTGTAGGGTCGTTCTGATATCAGTTAAATCTCGTCCATCACTACAGAGTCGTATGAAAAAAGCCTAGTCAGGTCAGACGCAAACAAGTGATGAAGCCGCTGGGGCCATATCACGTAAATGTTAGGGTGTGAGGATGAACATGGCTATGTGCAGTGGTGTTGTCATGATTACAGAAAGCACAACACCACCGCACTGACAAAAAACGTATCTTTTATTTGATGAAGCTGTAGAATGTGGGAGGGATATACCTCGGATAACATAAACATTTGTTTGGCCTTCAGATATGTTTTAGAATTATGGATTGCATTTGAGGAATATTGCCACCATCTTTTAAAAGCGTGCATGAAAAAGGTAAAATCAGCTACGTCCAGCAAGAATAAAACGGTAAAACGTATCCTGTTATTCTGTTTCCTGGGTGTGAATGCAGTGAATTTCGTTTTATTCTGAAAGTGAATTTTTTTCAGATTTGTAATTTATATGACCACGTTGAGTGTACCGATACATTCAGGATCCTATTAAGGATTTCCTAATAAATGTATCAAATACTCTCTTCTTACATTGCCTTTGTTTACAGAGCTGCTGGCTTGAAAACATGACCTAATAACCTTTTGTTTTCCCTTTCCCAGAGAACAAAACAGTAAGAGCCAGGCAATAATTGAGTTTTGATCGGCTTGATGTGCTACAGGTTTGCTGTACTTACATGTAACCGAAAGTAAATCTCTAATCTATTACGACAAATAGTGGAGAACAAACATCATATGGTTTGGCATACTTTTTTGATAAGTATATGAATAATTGGCTTTATCTGTAAGAATTATTGAAAAGATTTCTTGCCGAAACATGTTGATATAAACTTAAATGCCTTTTCTGTGTATCAAACGTAGATATCCAAAATTTCATTGGTTTGGCCTTTGATTATATAAACCTCTGAACTTACACCTGTGCTTGTTGTTCTGTTCCATTTCTGTTTAAAAACCAAAATATTTCCATCTCCTTGGATTGATCCATCTCCTTGCATTGATACATCTCATCCCTAAGAAGGGTGACCGTTCTGACCCTATCTACCATTTCCATAGTATTTGATCCCTTCTCAACTCCCAAATCCTTAAACATCTCGAAAATCACAGCCTTCTCTCTGATCACCAGTATGGTATCCGTAAGGCCAGATCCATTGGTGATATTCTTCCAATCTTACTTATGTCTGGTCATCATCCCTCAAAGTGTAGTTGCCCTGACATATCTAAGGCTTTTGACAAAGTGTGTCATCGGGGTCTCATCTCTAAGCTCCCCTCTTTTGGCTTCCCTTCCTCTCTTTGCTCCTTCATATCTAGCTTCCTTTCCGGCCGATCAACAGCGTCCCTCAAGGTTCTGTCCTGTCCCCTACACTTTTTCTCCATTTAAATTTCAATGATTTCCTCTCCTCCACAAATAATCCAGTGCACTCCTGCGCTGATTCAACTCTGCTGTCATCCACATCCTTCAATTCTGCTCCCTTTTCTCTGACTCGATCTGCATCTAGTCTTAACCCAGCTTTTCAGTAAACTCAGACTTGGACAGGATATCTCAGTGGGGTAGGCGAAATCTTGTTCAGCTTAATGCCTCCAAGACCCAATTTCTACCCATCTTTCTATCGAAAGTTCCTTACAAGTCTCGTCCTTCCTATGACGGTTCTGTAATTCCACCTCTTGACTCAGTGGACATACTTGGTATTACTGTAACATCCACTCTTTTTGGGAAACCTCACATTACAAGAATAGCTAAGTCTCCCTCTAAGAAACTGGGTGTCCTGTTTAGATGTCGAAACTTTTCTTCTGAATGGATGTTTCGTTGTATTTATACAAGGAATTAAGTCGCCTTTGTGTGGAGTACTGGAGTACTGGTTTCACATTTGGGGTTCTAGCTCTGCACCCATACTTGACAGATTTGACTCAAAAGTGATCCGACTTATAAACTGTTCCAGGCCAACTTTCAAACTCGATCCCATCTGCCCTACGCCGCAATGTTGGTTCACTTTCCCTGTTGTGTAGATATATGTTTTTCTTTTGCTCCCGAGAGGTGGCTGCTTGTGTGCCCCCACCACTAGCTAGACCACACAATACTCGGCAAGTCGCTGCTTAACATGATTATTGTGTGGCTATCGGCAACTCAAGGGTGGGCCATTTTGACACCTGCTTATTTTCCTACACGTCTGAGGTTTGGAACTCTCTACCCTCTTATGTCTTTCCCAATAACTATGACCTGGCACATTTCAAAAGACAAGATTTTCACTTTCTCCAAAATTCGTAAATACTTTCCCTTTTCTTTTTTTCCGTTTTAAATTCTCTCTATATTTTGATTAAGGCTTGGCCTTGTTGTAAACTTTTGTCCGTGACTGGAGCCTTCAACATAAAGAAAAAACTCCTCCCGTCTCCTCTCCTTTGTGTGTTCTGCTAATTTGTTGGCACACTCCCATAGCTTCATCTGTGAATAGGAATCGAAAACCCCTTCGACCATCCTTCACTATAAAGCCAAACTCCCCTAGCCCTTTTTGCAGAAACTTAAGCCTTATGTAATCTCATGTCTCGTCTGTGAAACTGAGATTAAAAGAACAAATAAGAAAGACCTGTTATGGTCTGGCACCGAGGCATAGAGGCTGGTGTCGTCTTCACGTGAATATACAGCTTTTTTTCCTTGTCACTGGATATGCACCAACTTCCTTTAGTAGTGTCGGTGAAAATGGAATAAACTTCATTTGATTTCGTCAATAGATATAGAGCCAACACTTCCTTGCCTCGCCTGGAAACCTGAGCCAGCAGTTTCCACATCAGTGAATGCATTTTTGTGAGCACTTTATTCTCACCGTCGGATAACTCATCTAATGATTTTTTTTCCCTTATAAAGAGCGGGAGAATTAGGTAGAAACGAGATACCCCAAAAGGAATGAAAATGAATAAAAAGGTAAATGTTTTAAGTAGGGACACCAATGTGACAAATTTTGTACTAATGACTAGGGTATCTCGTGTGCTAGACTAGAGCAGGGCGGTGGTTTTGTGGCGGGGTTAATCCCAGGCAGCAGTGTTGGTTTAGCATATCTCTAAATTGCATTGCTACGATAACCAGGTTCCAGGCATTCATGCTACTCTTATACAAAGATCAACGTTACAAAGATCAACGTTGCAATGTTATTGTTAGGTTGCTAGTGGTTTGCAGGGCTAGGCTACCTTCGGGGTGACTCCAGTAGACCAGTGCTTTAGCTACGACTGTTTTAGGCTATGGCGTGACGTAGCTGGCTTGTACAGAATTACCTGTATGTAATTACCTATTCTTACAGTACGGAGAGGAAGTTTAACAGCAGTGTGATGCCATCTCCTGAACTTTCTCTGTTTTAAACATTTTGTATCAGGAGCCTTTACAGCTCCATTGCAGCTTATTCCATTCATCCACTTCTTTGATGCTATATATGAAATATATATTTCCATCTTTATTATCAATACTCTTGCGTGATCTTTGTTATGGCCTCTTGTTGCTCTATTTTTGAGCCTGTCGAGGAACGGTTTACTGTCGACATCAACAAAGGGGTTTAGGAACTTGAAAGTTGTGATCAAGTTTATGGCCTCTAACCTCACAGTGTGACTCAACTCTCTCAACATTGGTACCAATACCGTTGCCTTCCTTGGACCCCTCTGTTTTAGTGCTTTCCGCTTCTCTCACAGAGATTTCTTCGGACTATTTCCTGCATGATAGAACTGAAATCGAAGCCTTCTTTCCCTTCGTCCTATACCCATTATTCTACATTTACTTGAGGCTGAATTTTGGAACTTGTCTGGGCTTCCTTGTAAGTCGGTGCGGTTGTCTCAACCTCCCTCAGGACTTTGGTATCATCCTCAAACATATTCTGGTATGAGCCCAGTCCTTCTGGCAAGTCATTTTCATAGATCAGAGGAACGTTGCTGACCCCAATTCCACTTCAAGAGGGGCCCCTCTGCATGGCGCCCTTTTGTTTCGTTCCACTAAAGTAATTTTCTAACTATCGATGGGGTCTGGTCCCGTTCCTCTCTGAAGATTCAGTTTTTTCCTCTGGGTTAAAATGTAAGAAGATTTCTGTCAGTCCAGATTCACACAGTCCTTCTGTCTAAAACGGAGCTCGCTCTCTCGTTGAAGTCTAAGATGAGGTTTGTTAAGTATGGCTCCTTTCTCTGAATCCATGCTTGTCTCTCGCTTATGGCGTACCTCCTTCGCGAGTAGTCATCCGATGATTTGAGAATCTTCTACAGTAACTTAAAACTACACTCGTCATGGGGATTGGCCTTTAGATCGGCACAATTTTTCGATCTCTTAAAAACAGGCGCGACTTTCATTCCACTCCCTTGGCACTATGATCTCCACATGAATATTGGACAATATTTCAAACGATCTATCAAACGTATTTGCACATAAGTAATTTTTCCATTGCATTCGGAGAGACTTCGTCAGAACCGTGAGCCTTACATGGGTCAAGGCTCATAAGTAGGTTGTGTCTATCTTTTCAGGTAATTTCCTTACTTCGTAAGACCCAACCACTGGAGAAACACTTTTGAATGTATCATTCAGTTCCTCGCGTATCTTTACATCGTCCTCTGCATCTTTTCCCACGAATCCCCTAGCCTGATTCGATGCTCCTTTGAATGACGTATCTATCTGTTTATCTTCCTTGATCTTGCTGTATTCATGCGTTGCTGTCTATTAACTTTCAGGTGCGGACTAATTCTTGTGCTGCCTACGTCTCCTTCACAGTACATCCAAAAGCTCATTATCTTGATGACATCTTTTCTCGAATAGTACCTCTTTTCTCACCTTCCCTCTCTATATGCTGCTAAAGGTACCTTCCACGATCTACTCTTCCTTTGTATCATTCGTAGACTTTGAAGTTTTCATGTTTACACGAAGAAATTGTGTCGTCTTGACCGTCTGCTTTCCTGGGAATGTAAACTTCTTCAGACCTTCTCGTAATTCTATAGAGGCAATCGCGGTTTGAAAATACAATAGAAGTCCAGAATATAACACAATTGGATGTATGCAAAATGAAAAAGGAGGAAGGGTAGGGTGGGATAGGTGGTGATGGGATGAGATGAGTAAGGAAGGGGAGTGAAGACGAGAAGATGGGAGAGGTGAGAGGTGGCTGGGATAGTTGGAGGTATGGAGGAGACGGAAGAGTGGGGACATGGGTAGCCATGGGAAGGGGAGAGGTTGGGGGGGAGGGCAAGATGAAAGGGAAACCTACACTTCTTCACACATACAGTTATGTCCTCATGCACTTATATACACTTAACGTTTATGTGGTACGTTTGTAGCCAGAAAGTTACAAGACAGACCAAATTGGTGGTGTGCAAGGGAAGAGTGGAGGAAAATTTGGTGCTGCACGCACGGCTGCGCACACCAGCCTATCTGACAGCTTTGAGCATGTACGGAAGGCAAAGAAGAAGAATTTGATGTGTAACTATCAACCATAGAAAGTTGAAATTGATAGAAATTATCAGGAAAAAGTGAATCTTTAAAGGAACGTTTTTGAAGATTTCATATAATGTTAAATACTTATATAAAGTGGGTTGTTGGCGACTAGTTTCAAGAAGCATGACTCAGTTAGTTAACCTCCTTTTGAAAATATTGAGGCGCAGGTTCCATCTACTAACAAGTCAATGCTTTAAACTGTCAATACATGTCTTCAGACAGAACTAAGAGGTGTCAATGAATTCTAGTGTAAGTGAGGCGGTAATATACTTTACACATAGTGAAGACATTACAGACCTCAGAGGATGATCGCAATTCCTATATTTTCTCAAGATTCCGTGGTATAGTGGTTAGCATTCCTGACCGCATTCACGGGCCGCCCAGGGACGAGCGCATAGGTTCGAATCACAGCTGGGGCAGTCGGACGACAGTCAATCCAGCTGTTCATCCACCCTTACTCATTACGACATATGTATATTGGCGTGGTGAGTAAACACTAGGGAAAGTTTGTGAGTATCATCCTTCTAACGTTTGGGCTTATGCAGAAACCCTCTCCAGAGGAAATTATTTCCACAGGAGTGTGCTACTTCGCGTTCCATATTCTCGACTGGCCGTGTTTCTCATTCCTCCGCCGTGTTTCCCTGCTTTTTGCGACCTTCATGGCTGCCGCCGATCCGACCCAATGTATAAAGCCCTCACAACTGTTTATCACTTCATCCTCGCATATGGAGGCGGCTTCTCCGGCTTTTCTTGCTAGTGCAATCCCACATGCATTATACTGCTCTCTTACCACTTTGTTAGGTGTCCGTACTTGTCTTTGTGGACAACACACGAATTCGACATCCTATGATGACGTAAATCAGCTCAATATTCGCTGATTCTTACCCTGTTTCCCCATAGTATTTGGCCGGATAAGCAAAACATGGTGGTATACTCTATACTACGCTACCCTTATTGATACCTGTTTACGCTCTTCGTTTTCAACACATCCGAGACAGTTCAAATATCTCCTTGAAGCCAAAGTTGAGAGGATGCAGAAACACTAACGTAAAAGAAAGATATGTTCGTATTGTTTTCTAGGAAGAACAAGTTAGGTGTAAAATGCACCTCTCTCGGCTAGACCATCGGGCGGTTCATAGGCAAAGCTGCTGCTGCTGCAGTGTCGAGGATATATCGGGTTGAAAGGCAAGAGCCTAAAGCCATTACCATATGTCGGACTCAATGGTTACGTACAACTAGAGGTTATTAAGCCGGAATTCATGCCATACTTAAAACATACTAGATGTAAAAAAGATGATACATTTCTGTACGCCTCGTACATGCGATTCTGGTGGATTTAAAAATATGTCCTGCTCTGATTGTCTCACCTTTGGCGGGCGCCTCTCCCTTGATTCTCGTCCGAATCGACTTTGTTCTCTGAAGTTGCCTTTTGACGTGGGAGCTGTTGCTGTTATTGTCTCTGTTGCAATATGGAGAGTCGCCAAGAGCTTTCAACAGGTTCAGATTAGTTCAATATCAATACCGACTTCGTGCTCTTAAGAAGACTTTCATACGATAAAGGGTTTCCTATGAATTTTATGGAGACATATTTTTCGAAAAGCCATAAATGATCCATAAAATCCAAACCTCCAAAAACCACGAGTCCAGAGAAGTTATTCAATTCCCTGTTATGTACACTGGAAAACAAAAATTCACTCCACTAATCCAGTTAAAGAGATCGACTTGAGAATATGTTACCCTCAAGTTTTAGCTAAAGTAATACTTAAGACATCCACAAGTTTCAGAGTAACACTTGGAACGAGAGACGCTGTTAAAGAATTACAATTCCCAGAGATGAAGAGCTGAGTCGTGTAAAAGAGATTTGGTGCGATAATGTCAATAGTAAATTGGCAAAAGAAAGACACGTATGATATTTCGAGTGAGGGAACTTTTCGTTCGTTCGTTCGTCGTTCAGTTGGTGCAGTTGGCAGCATAGACCTCCTCCGTTGTCGGCAACTGGAAATAACTAGGCTAGATGGTGATCATCTGATATGACTGTTTATAATCCAAGCTCTCAGGATTTCGTTAGAAAGCTCTTGGGAAGAAGATATGATCACAGAGTGATCGTGTAAGGATGGAGGGAAGTCCTTCATACGTTTCTGTGAGGTTTGTTGACCCATACGTGTTTACAGAGAAAATATTCGGGGCCGGGATATCGTATGGGAATTATATTTACATTCTACGAAAAATAGACCTTGAAAAGTACCATTTTTTCTACTTTCTAAATCATTTTGTCGTCATTACGTTGGTAGATTCTTATCATAATTATCGTTTCTCTGTAGGAATGTTATCTATAAAGTCGCAGAGAACATTCATCTCTTCATCTAATAGTCAGAGTTTTTGAGAAAATATTGATAAGATTACTCACTTGGTAACTTGCTGTTGCTCTGAGATTGATATCATTCACATGTAGACTCTCTGAAAGTTCCTGCTGGTGTGTTCTTTGCTTCAGGCGTTAATAAAGGATGATGTTTTACCCACCTCCTTTCGTAGACCCTGGGAGAGTTCCTCTTTACTTGTCACGTTCAGGAGCTCAAAGAAATCACATCCACTCCTCACGACCGTTAGTGAAAGACTAACATATCACAGTGAAACAGCAAGAGAGTTCTCGTTTTCTTATCTCAGTTTGCTTGAGGACAATGATAGAACTCACTAACACGACGGTGCACACCCTCAGGTACATATGATAGTCTGCCCTTCGACCAGATCCTTCAGACAAGGTCCAAGTTTCAAGTCATTGTACTCGAGGAGTCAAACAGTTGAGCTCAAGGATCGTACCTCATCTCATGGGATTCGGATCATCTCAAGGGTTTCAGATTATCTGGGGTATAAGACTAGCAATTTTTCCTACCCTGAGGTAGACAGTATGGAAATATTTATACCCAGCTGGATGTGGCTCAGCACAACCCGAGAAGGAGAACTGGGTTGGTTATGTATGATCGAGGGAGCCATAAAGTTCGTCATGCCATCTTGATCTCTTGCCTCTGAGTCAGACTTGACCTGCTTACAGGTGGGGGGTCTGATGGCACTGAGTACATTATATCTAGATTCTCCTCTTTATATTTATCATCCTCTACGTGTATCAGAGCATGATATTTATATCAAATGCTGCTATATTGATAAGTTTAGATTATCATACTCTAATCATTCTCACATGTAAATGAATGACATAGGAAACTAGTATCAGAGACGTATTTTGTCACTGCACAAATTCATAAGAGGTTTGGCACTCTGAATGCATCAAACACACTCATTACCGACACATGTTGCACAGAATCTACTCCCTCTATCCACAGATGCTCTCTTGAAAAAGCTCACCCTTACAGCATCAAGGTCAAGTAAGCGTGTTAAACGATTTACTTTTTAGGATTCTACCGAGTATGATCCGTTGGCACAATGTCCCTCATCCATACAAGAAGACAGAAAAGGACCATAGGTCTACTCTCTTTCATCCCTTGGGGAAATTTGTGTTATGAACCCTTTCTACATCCTCGTCCTTGTTAGCCTACCAGCCTTGCTGCTCTGACATTAACGTTTCGCTCACGTTGCTTTGCCTCCCTCTGCAATGGGAGTGTGTCCCCTTAAACCATGGTGTCATTTTCCCTGGAAGAAAACGTGGATTTTGGATCATGATGGAAGTGGAGAGGAGCTTTATTCTTTTCCTACCACTCATATATAAAACATTAACACTCACACAAACTCACAGATTCATTTTCTTATCACTCATATATATGATATTCGTGCAAACACGCAGATTCATAAAGTCTTTTATGATTGGTTAACTAGTTTGTGATCACCACCTCCCAGTTCTGTGATATCTGTAATACCTGTGTAATTTCATCCCAGCTCCACTCAATCGTTATTCATACATTCATTTACTCACTAGTCTCCTCCACCTTCCCCAACACAACTACACCACCAGTCTTCTTCACCACCACCACCACCACCACCACCATGAACAGTCTCCACACCAACAAGAAGGTCTGGGTTACATAAACTCAGACTCGTCCCACACTGAACCTCCCCTACAGGTCCCTTAGCCTTAAGAGGCCGTAGGTGATGCTGAGCCAACCCACAGCACCACTCCTCTCCCCTTCCTACTCCACTTTCTCTACTCTCACGCCACCATCTCTACTCAATCTACTCTATTGTCCCCTTCCTAAGCTGTTCTCCCATTCTCCCTCTCTCTCGCTCTCTCTCCCTTTCCATCCAACAACCACTAAGTCGACCCTCGCCTCTCCACCCCACATCCCAAGGCATTGCCCTCAACGTTGCCACCAAATTGGAGCTTTACCCAGTGTTCTTCGGCTTTGTGTGTGTGTGTGTGTGTGTGTGTGTGTGTGTGTGTGTGTGTGTGTGTGCGTGTGTATTTAGATGTTATCAGTGCATGTGTATGTTTGTTTGTGTGCATGTTTACTTGCTCTCTCCTCTGTTTGTACAGACTGGTGGTGGAATGTTGGAGGAGGGTAGCAGTGTGGTGATGTTGGTGGTGGAGACTAGTGGTGTGTGGTGGTGATAGTGGTGGAGATTGGCGGTGTGGTGACTGAAGGTGAAAATGATAACGAGTTGAAGGTTGGAGCGAATGGTGGTGTGATGGAGATGATGAAGGAGTGGTGGAGGACACTGAGTTTGGCGGTGAAGGAAACTAAGGGCTGTGGTAGAGATGGAGAGAATGACTGTGGTAGTGGTAACTTAAGTGGGGAAGGAGTGTGGCATTGTGCCACTGCGTCACTGGGGCATCTCACCCGTGTGACGCCGAGCACTTGGTGACCCGAGGGGCTGGTTGCCCGGTCGGCCGGTAAGGACGTAAACAAAATGATTTAATATCGTCTACAGTTTGTATCCGACTGACAAACGTGTGGGCTGGAATCTTCAGCTATTCAGCAGCGTAACTTTGAAGGAAGAATGAAAGTAACAGACGATGAAAATGTGTAGAGTGCGGTGAAGGGTCGTCCAGATACATCAGTGTTGATATGAATGTCCAGCCGAACACATGATGGGTTGGTGGGGGTTGGTTAGCCGTGAGGATGATATAATCCTTTGAATTAAGACGAGTCATTGCCATACGGAACACGAACACTTCCCGCGGGGTCCGTGTTGCAAACTTGTGGGGCAACAGACGTCGCCTTCGACGACCTGCCTCAGATCCGAGCCTGTGCTCGGTGGGCGTGGAATAGAATGATATTTTCTAACGCTACAAGAAAGTCCACCTCACTATAGGGTGGAGGTGGGAGTCACGGCACAGCGGCCACACTGAACTAATAAGGCAACGCATCCTCATGGAAGACACAAGCTCAGAGTGTTTTATTCCCCTATCCCAGTCTGCATCACCGTGAAGATATTGTAGCAGCTCTGAACCCCAGCAGTTCCGGTACAGGGCTCCAAGCCATCCATGACTCATTCAAGATGAATATTTCTTCTACTCATCCCATGTTATAGGCATATGCTTAAAGCCAGATGACCGTAACGTAAAGATCCTAAAAATTTAAGGGCCAATCGAACTACAGGCGTGAACACGACACACAGCTTACCAACCGTAGTAATATCATTCACTCGATAGCAAATGACACTTAGAAAGACACAGTTGCTCCTTTCTGGTGTTCCTCTTTGCAACACTAGTATCGATTACCATCTAACATAAACACACCATCTGTGTTGCTGGGGTCCAGCGGGACAGTAAAAGTTTTGTGTTTCTTACAGAGAAATTCCTCGCGTTTACAAGTGGGCTTTTAGACCGTGTTGTGTGGCACTATTTGGGAAAGTTCTTGGTATGTTACACAGATAAGGTTTACTGGATAACGCCCCAATATGGAATTTCCAAAATGATAATTTCTACCATTAGATAAGACTTTCAAAATTCATGCATATCTCAAAACTATATTCGACCTGTGGATAAATATGACCAATTTTGCTCACTGTGGGAAGAGACTAGATTCTGCTAAGCACACTGGCCTTATACCATCTAAAAGACTCGTAAATGAGAGAAAGAATAAATATGGTCGACTAACATACCACGAAAAATCGAAAGAATATTTACACCACTTCTCCATGTGACTCTCATTTCGTTCCAGATGTTTAATGCACAAGGACTGGGTTCATATTCCCAGGTCTTCCTTTTGCATCATGTATGTGCAAGATAGCTCGGTAGATCATGTATGCAAGGGGCCGATTCTGCAAATATTACGAGGCATCATCCAGACGATAGAGGCTGGCATTCAGGCACGTACAGTCAGGGGTGTGAGATGCGAGGCTGAAGGAGACTCCGTGAGGGGATTGCTAACTATAAAAACAAGAGTGTCGTGTCTTCTTACAAGAGAGCAGGCTATAAGGGGGAAGAAAATAAAAGAGACATAAGAACTAAGAAGGCCACAAGCAGAGGGGTAGGGAGAGACAAGCTGCGTAAAAGATTAAGAGAGAGAGAGAGAGAGAGAGAGAGAGAGAGAGAGAGAGAGAGAGAGAGAGAGAGAGAGAGAGACGGAGGTGCACAGAGCTATGACACGAGCCACGAACCTCGCGTTTGCAGGGGAAGGAGGGGATGGTTCACGCCGCCTGGACTCACTCGTGCACTGACACTGTGCTCTGTTTGCCTGCCACGCTTACCCTTGCGCCCTCTGGGAGATGAGACGCCAGAGGCTTGTATACTCTGCGTCGGGGAAGAGTTGCAGGTCATGTGTCGTAGTGTAAAACATGAACAGGGAGGTTGTTGGGGGAGGAGGGGACTACACACATAAGGGCTGGGGCGGGGTGAGGAATAGACGATGAGAGAGAGAGAGAGAGAGAGAGAGAGAGAGAGAGAGAGAGAGAGAGAGAGAGAGAGAGAGAGAGAGAGAGAGAGGGGGGCCAAGTGTCTGAGCTGAGTCGATCATCAGGCGTGTTGAGGAATGGTTAATGTCTTTCAGACTGTGGTGACAGCACTACGCCTCTGTGAGGAGGAACATGGCTCCTGTGAATGGGCGAGCAAATAGGAGGATGTAAGATATTAATGAGCTCAAGAAAGAGAGGTAAGAAACCAATTTCCTTTCTTTTGGAAACATTTTAATAAGTCTAGAGGTGTGTCGGGTCCAGGTGGAGGTCAGGCCAGTACTGAAGTTTATAGGATGTTGACATGTAGGTGGAATAGAGGTCTTGTTGAAGATGAGATGTGGCTAAAGATTAATAGTGACAAAGGTGAGTTTCCCCTCACAAGTGTATGATAGGAGCAGGATCAGAAATGAGGGAGTCAGCAGCTATGTGTGTGTGTGTGTGTGTGTGTGTGTGTGTGTGTTTAGGGAGATGAGTGTCTGGACGCCACACGAGATGAAAACGATGGGTTACTTTTGTGACAACTGGTGTAACCAGCATGAGAGTTTGTATGGTCGTGGTTGTGGAAAGAACGCTACTGATATATACGAGGGGGGAAAAAAGTAGAACCTAGATTACAGCCCTGGCGAACACCGACGTTAATGGGACATGAAATTCAGAGTGAGAATTGTCTATCGCTACGTGCGGTTGGACTGGAAAAAAAATAGATCCAGGAGTTTAGTAAGGAAGAGCTGAGGGAGAGTAATATGGGGACAACCTCCGTCAACCTGTGTCTAAAGCTTTGAATATATATCAGGAGGCAAGAAATTACAGATGACAAAATCGAGTTAGAATTTTTGAGTGAAGAGAGACACATTTGCAGATGAAAAGCCCGAGCGACAATCACAATGTTTTTGGTATTAACTTAATACCTTATTGGCTGATGGTGTCGTTTGTTTACAAGATTCTGTAAGTCTAGACATGATTAAGTCGAGGGTCACACTGGCCTGTAGCCAGATGGTATCAAATTATTACTTCTCTCAGGAATGGTCTGTGTGTTGGCAAGAGATGGGGAAGGTCGAGAGCGAAATTCTGAGAGGCTTTCAAAGACCTGTGGAGTGTGCATATCCAATGAAAACTGGGATGAAAACCGACCAGACCAGAAGCCCCCGTTGGAATCACAGCTTCCAAGAGCGAACAAAACGTTGATTAAATAAGACTTAGACGTTGACGCAGAGGTAGAACTGGAGGGGGTTGTTGTGGGGAGGGAGATGAGCATCTACATCAGGAGTTGGATTCTTCTCAGACATGGAACCAATAGGATCAACTTCGTCTTGAAAAACATGCAGTGGTGAGATTATGGCGGAGACAAAGTACTGCGGCAGTGGTGTAGAGAAGTTATGATAATATGGTTTGGCAATAGAGGAAATACATTTATTCTTGGTTTTGAGCGTGAAGATCTGTGTTTCGGAGCACAAGAATTGCTTTCTGACAGATTTGATAGGAAGCTTCTACGTGAGATCGACGACGGAAGAGATCAGTTCCTTCAGCTGTTATCATGAAGACTGGGTTCATCAAAGAAGAAGGAAAAGAAGAATTGCACTTTGGTTAACAGGTAGCAATTAGTTCAATTCAGAAAAAAAAGGTCGAAAAGGATGTAATTAGCAAGATCAGGGAATCCGTCGAAACAGAAGATAAAGGTGAACTTTGTTGTAAGAAAAAATCAGAACCAAACTAAGTCATGGAAGTAGGGAAATTCCCACTGGCATAGACAAAAAAGAAAACCAAAAAGAAAAAAAAAATCGGTGTAAAAACATCGGTGTCAATTTCTTATTGTGTTCGAAAACACAAATCATTTCCCTTATGGACACATTATGTGAAGCTGAGATGATCAGGATTGACGTTAGTGTCACACCTCCACTGCTAATGAAAAGGAATATCTAGGAACCATGATGAACGTCAGCCAGACGGAAGGTGAACACGAGCATAACGGGCAGTGAATATCGGGGATATTTGACAGCCTTCCATGACATTTACAGGTTTCAGTAAAGACGTATATAAGCAGAGCGGGGTCTACCGCTGTGAGAGGTGGGAACTGAAGGTACAGGTAGTATAATAGGGGATAGAGACACAGGTATAAAGGAACCATAAGCCATTAAACCTGCTGCACAGTAAACTGTTAAGAGTTGGGGATATATAGCAGAGTGGGCCAGGAATATATGGGTCGTAGGAGAGCCAATAAGCCATATGGGGAAAGATACGCCATGTAAAGGTCAGGCCAGAGTGCCAAATTAGAGGAATGATGACAAAGGAAGGACGTTTCTGTCGGCTCAAAGAGGAAATAGCTACTGACTAAAGGAAGAGAATATATCTAAATTAGACTATAAAGTTTTCGTGAAAGAAATCTCAGATGATTCCTCCGCTTATCCTGAAGAAAAGATGGAGAAATCCGAAACTTAACGAAGGGAGAGGGGAGGTAGAGAGTGGTGTGCCGGACGGCCCAAGAGCAAGACATCAGAGCTGTTCCAGGCACTGACCTCACCCTCACAACACACGCCAAGAGAGACACCATTTTCTTCCGTCTGATCAAACGACTTCCTTACTATTTTGTTGTGGATCACACACTCACCATTAGGGTACATCAGCTTTGTTGCAGCCAGTCTATACAAACAGGAAATCGGAAGGTTATCTTTACGATCTTGCGTCTTCACTTGAATTAATTGGGAATCAATCATCATTAGAGATATGGGAATGAGAATCATCATCGCAAACAGAGCGTATGTCCCGCCGTGCTCTGGTTGGTGGAGACCTCAGCACTGGCGACCTCACGAACGCGTTCTGGACAGCTTAAAGATTTTCTTTCTTGTCTTATGTAGGCCAGGATTATCCACGGCCACGCTGCAGCCATTAATCATCCTATGAATAATCCAAATCAAATTAGGCAAAATTGAGCCAAATTTCTTCGTTGCCAATATTTTGTCCCATTTTTTTTTCCCTAGTCCGATGATGACACCGTTGTTTATGGATGACAGTTTTCCCAGGATGAAGGATATGATGTTGTATGAGTCTACACTGGATGGGAAAGGCTATCTCATTGTGTCTTGGGTTCAAAGACACCACATCAATATAAGTTTTACGTTCTGGTCTGGTTCGGCTGCTGCTCCAGAGTCTTCGTTGAAATTTCCTCTCACGACAACAACAGCATAAAAAATGTACACTACGTCAGCCGAGGAGAGGTGCCCGAGGCCATTAATCAATTAAAAGCGAATTTATGGGCCATAAACTGCGTCATAATGGGCGAGGCTCCCCAGGAGGACAGACAAGCAGTCAGCCGGCCAACAAAATGTAAACACGAAGCGATGCCGGGACCAAAAGTTTTGGCCATAAGTGCAGCCGAAAGAAAAATATGAAAATGTTGACTTTAAGCAATGTCAGAGACAAAGTTGTTGCCTTGAGGCAATGCCTGGGTTGATGTCATCGTCTTGAAGAGGAGTCGAGGGCCAACACAGTCTACCAAGGACGGTGGCGCTGCGAGAACTTGAGCTTTCGAGCATTTCAGGATATCGACCGAGGCAATAAAAGGACCCCAGACGAAGACTCTGATGCTGATGTGACGGCGAGAAGATGGTATGGCACTGATGGTGGGGTCAGGACGATGGTACAGCACTGATGGTGGGGTCAGGACGATGGTACAGCACTGATGGTGGGGTCAGGACGATGGTACAGCACTGATGGTGGGGTCAGGACGATGGTACAGCACTGATGGTGGGGTCAGGACGATGGTACAGCACTGATGGTGGGGTCAGGACGATGGTACAGCACTGATGGTGGGGTCAGGACGATGGTACAGCACTGATGGTGGGGTCAGGACGATGGTAGAGCACTGATGGTGGGGTCGGGACGATGGTACAGCACTGATGGTGGGGTCGGGACGATGGTACAGCACTGATGGTGGGGTCGGGACGATGGTACAGCACTGATGGTGGGGTCGGGACGATGGTACAGCACTGATGGTGGGGTCGGGACGATGGTACAGCACTGATGGTGGGGTCTGGACGATGGTAGAGCACTGATGGTGGGGTTGGGACGATGGTATATATATATATATATATACATATATATATATATATATATATATATATATATATATATATATTTTTTTTTTATTTTTTTAATGTCTTTTTTTTTTTTGCTTTGTCGCTGTCTCCCGCGTTTGCGAGGTAGCGCAAGGAAACAGACGAAAGAAATGACCCAAACCACCCCCATACACATGCATATACGTACACGTCTACACACGCAAATATACATACCTATACATCTCAATGTACACATATATATACACACACAGACATATACATATATACACATGTACATAATTCATACTGTCTGCCTTTATTTATTCCCATCGCCACCTCGTCACACATGGAATAACATCCCCCTCCCCCCTCATGTGTGCGAGGTAGCGCTAGGAAAAGACAACAAAGGCCCCATCCGTTCACACTCAGTCTCTAGCTGTCATGTAATAATGCCCGAAACCACAGCTCCCTTTCCACATCCAGGCCCCACAGAACTTTCCATGGTTTACCCCAGACGCCTCACATGCCCTGGTTCTCAGAGCATCTCTATCAACTCTATCATATGCCTTCTCCAGATCCATAAATGCTACATACAAATCCATTTGTTTTTCTAAGTATTTCTCACATACTTTCTTCAAAGCAAACACCTGATCCACACATCCTCTACCACTTCTGAAAGCACACTGCTCTTCCACAATCTGATGCTCTGTACATGCTTTCCCTCTCTCAATCAATGCCCTCCCATATAATTTCCCAGGAATTCTCAACAAACTTCTACCTCTGTAATTTGAGCACTCACTTTTATCCCCTTTGCCTTTGTACAATGGCACTATGTATGCATTCGCCAATCCTCAGGCACTTCACCATGAGCCATAAGTACATTGAATATCCTCACCAACCAATCAACAACACAGTCACCACCTTTTTTGATAGATTCCTCTGCAGTACCATCCAAACCCGCAGCCTTGCCTGCTTTCATCTTCCGCAAAGCATTACTACCTCTTCTCTGTTTTCCAAATCATTCTCCCTAATTCTCTCACTTCGCACACCACCTCGACCAAGGCACCCATATCTGCCACTTTATCATCTAACACATTCAAGAAACCTTCAAAATACTCACTCCATCTCCTTCTCACATCACTACTTGTTATTACCTCCCCATTAGCCCCCTTCACCGATGTTCCCATTTGTTCTCTTGTCTTACGCACTTTGTTTACCTCCTTCCAAAACGTCTTTTTATTCTCCCTAAAATTTAATGATACTCTCTCACACCAGCTCTCATTTGCCCTCTTTTTCACCTCTTGCACCTTTCTCTTGACCTCATGCCTCTTTCTTTTATACATCTCCAGTCATTTGCATTATTTCCCTGCAAAAATCGTCCAAATGCCTCTCTCTTCTCTTTCACTGATAATCTTACTTCTTCATCCCACTTCTATACATATATGTATATATATATATATATATATATATATATATATATATATATATATATATATATATATATATATATATTCTGACCAAAAGGACGTGAGCGAGGCGACTCCGTCAGAAATGTCTTGCGGTGGCCAGAAGCATAAAAATTTGACGTAGGGAGGGCGGGATCATCCCTGTTTTCCTGGTGTGGAGGAGAGCGCCGGGTCATGCCGGGAAGCACCGGCCATTTGAATAATGACGCAAGTTTGTGCCAACGACCGTGGCCTCGGAATAAATCATATCGATGTGTAACCCGGGAGGAGCGTCAGCGTGAGCCGTGGGTGGGAGATGGACAGGTCAGGAATGGAGGGAGGGTCTTATGAGGAGACAGGTCAGGGAGGGAGGGAGGGTTTGGTGAGGGACAGGCCAGGGAGGGAGGGAGGGTTTGGTGAGGGACAGGTCAGGGAGGGAGGGAGGGTTTGGTGAGGGACAGGTCAGGGATGGAGGGAGGGTCTTATGAGGAGACAGGTCAGGGAGGGAGGGAGGGTTTGGTGAGGGACAGGTCAGGGAGGGAGGGAGAGTTTAGTGAGGGACAGATCAGAGAGGGAGGGAGGGTTTGATGAGGGACAGGTCAGGGAGGGAGGGAGGGTTTGGTGAGGGACAGGTCAGGGAGGGAGGGAGGGTTTGGTGAAGGACAGGTCAGGGAGGGAGGGAGGGTTTGGTGAGGGACAGATCAGAGAGGGAGGGAGGGTTTGGTGAGGGACAGGTCAGGGAGGGAGGGAGGGTTTGGTGAGGGACAGGTCAGGGAGGGAGGGAGGGTTTAGTGAGGGACAGATCAGAGAGGGAGGGAGGGTTTGGTGAGGGACAGGTCAGGGAGGGAGGGAGGGTTTGGTGAGGGACAGGTCAGGGAGGGAGGGAGGGTTTGGTGAGGGACAGGTCAGGGAGGGAGGGAGGGTTTGATGAGGGACAGGTCAGGGAGGGAGGGAGGGTTTGGTGAGGGACAGTTCAGGGAGGGAGGGAGGGTTTGATGAGGGACAGGTCAGGAATGGAGGGAGGGTCTGGTGAGGAGACAGGTCAGGGAGGGAAGGAGGGTTTGGTGAGGGACAGATTAGAGAGGGAGGGAGGGTTTGGTGAGGGACAGGTCAGGGAGGGAGGGAGGGTTTGGTGAGGGACAGGTCAGGGAGGGAGGGAGGGTTTGGTGAGGGACAGATTAGAGAGGGAGGGAGGGTTTGGTGAGGGACAGGTCAGGGATCGAGGGAGGGTTTGGTGAAGGACAGGTCAAGGAGGGAGGTAATGTTTGGTGAGGGACAGGTCAAGGAGGGAGCGAGAGTTTGTTGAGGAACAGGGCAGGAAGGGAGGGAGGGTTTGGTGAGGAACAGCTCAGCGAGGGAGGGAGGGTTTGGTGAGGGACAGTTCAAGGAGGGAGGGAGTTCATGGGAAGGAAATATAATTGTGGTAGAAGCAGGATAGGGAGGCACAATAATCATGCAACGCAGCAGCTTGCCGGGTATTGTGATGGTGAACTTTGCATCAGTTTGTCTTTATCAATTTGGCTCATTAGATAAGTATTCCCCTCTTGTTTGGGCTACATCTTTGAGTTTCGCAACGTCGGTAAATCATGAGATTCCACTGCTGCGTCCTATCCTCAGATCTCTGATACATATGAGGTCTAAGACTCAGCCTTGTGGTGCCTCAATTGTCATGATGAGCCATTTGGATGTTCACCATTCACTCGTCCTCTGTGCGAAGGCCAGTTCGCGGTCCACAAGCAACCTCGACTTGCCAACATCAATGCTGTACAATGCCAGGTGCCCCTTTCACCAAGGGGTCCTGGGATTATAACCCAAGGGACATCTATCCAGGGAGCCCTTGCAGCCCCAAGGCTGCTCTACACCCAGTAGTAGGGAGAGGATGGACTCCTCTTCTGTCAACTTGACGATAATGCTACCTCACCAGAGGTGACTCTTCGCTCTCGGTGTAAACTCAAGGAGGTGTACACCAAAAATGCCCTCGATTTCCTATACTTTCCCTAGACCTTTTTGGAAGTCTAACTATAACGATATCTGAAGGTGATTTATGCCCGGTGGTTTACATCTGAGACGACTCGAAATTAAACTTATCAAGGAAGATAAATGAATTTTGCTTTATCCCAGGTGAATATTGAGAAAACTAGAGAAGAAAGAGAAAGATTAGAGAGGGATGTCCAGCTCTGCTGTTAAGTTGCAGCATAAATCTCAAAATGGTTATGATATACAGAGAACCTTTTCGTCAGTGTATCCCGGAGGAGGAAAAATGGTGTCTGATAAAATTTGCTTAAAATCCTGTTAATATATTATCCTCCAAGATGGTTAGATGAACTTGATCAAACTTTTGATGAAGATAATGAGGGGAACAATCAAGTTTGTCCAAGAAGCGGCGGGAAAGGCCATGCAAAGTCTTCCAAAAAATTCTTCTATGATGAGACTCGGTCCTTAGGAAACTAGACTTGAACACCGTAGTTTCGAACAGACGTGAAGAGAAATGGAGATCTAAGCTCCTACAAGGTATTATGATCGAACGTATCGGAAGTAATTATGATTACAGGTGCGGTACGTGCAACGGAAGCTGGTCATTGACATTACTTAATGCGGACTTAAGACTGAAAGCGTTATCTATGGACCTCAACTTGGCAAAAGTTATCACTCAGTACTCAAGGTGGAATACACAGTGAAAGAAGGTAAACTTAAGGATGAAGAGATGAGAGAAAACGAAGAAAAAGTAGACAGAAGAATATGATGAATTCTTGAGCGAAGATAAACAAGGATGCAAAGAGACATAGTGGAAGAGATGTAAGAGACACAGTGGAAGAGATGTAAGAGAAACAATAAAAGAAATGTACAGAGATGCAGAGGAGATGTAGAGAGACACAATGGAAGAGATGTGAGAAGGCACAGTGGAAGAGATGTAAGAGACACAGTGGAAGAGATGTAGAGAGCCTCAGTGGAAGAGATGTGAGGAGACACATTGGAAGAGATGTGAGGAGACACAGTGGAAGAGATGTGAGGAGACACAGTGGAGGAGATGTAGAGAGACACAGTGGAAGAGATGTGAGGAGACACAGTGGAAGAGATGTAGAGAGCCTCAGTGGAAGAGATGTGAGGAGACACAGTGGAAGAGATGTGAGGAGACACAATGGAAGATATGTGAGGGGACACAGTGGAAGAGATGTGAGGAGACACAGTGGAAGAGATGTAGAGAGACTCAGTGGAAGAGATGTGGGGAGACACAGTGGAAGAAATGTAGAGAGACAGCGGAAGAGATGTAGAGAGACACAGTGGAAGAGATGTAAAGAGACAGTGGAAGAGATGTGAGGAGACACAGTGGAAGAGATGTAGAGAGACACAGCGGAAGAAATGTAGAGAGACACAGTGGAAGAGATGTAGAGAGACACAGAGAGCTAAGTTGCTGCTGCAAAGGTGTGAAAAGGCGAACACAAACCCCTCAAAGAGTATTACCTCCCAGTGCTTCGCTAGATCCTATTGCTACCAGGGGAGAGAAATACTCTGTAAGAAATACTAAAGTGTGTTTCCTGGAAGTGAGGAGGGTTGTGGAGGAGTTGGACATGCATAAAGGCTTAGAACCTATTGGCATCACCCCCATCTGAACCCAGAGCGTGTGCGGTGAAGCTTGATATACTATCTGTGATGTTAAGATCCAACTTAACGAGTGAAGTGTTCTGAAAGAAGGAAAGAAAGCCGATATAATATATATATATATATATATATATATATATATATATATATATATATATATATATATATATATATATATATATAAGTTTGTTGAGTATTCCTGGTAAATTATATGGGAGGGTATTGATTGAGAGGGTGAAGGCATGTACAGAGCATCAGATTGGGGAAGAGCAGTGTGGTTTCAGAAGTGGTAGAGGATGTGTGGATCAGGTGTTTGCTTTGAAGAATGTATGTGAGAAATACTTAGAAAAGCAAATGGATTTGTATGTAGCATTTATGGATCTGGAGAAGGCATATGATAGAGTTGATAGAGATGCTCTGTGGAAGGTATTAAGAATATTTGGTGTGGGAGGCAAGTTGTTAGAAGCAGTGAAAAGTTTTTATCGAGGATGTAAGGCATGTGTACGTGTAGGAAGAGAGGAAAGTGATTGGTTCTCAGTGAATGTAGGTTTGCGGCAGGGGTGTGTGATGTCTCCATGGTTGTTTAATTTGTTTATGGATGGGGTTGTTAGGGAGGTAAATGCAAGAGTCTTGGAAAGAGGGGCAAGTATGAAGTCTGTTGGGGATGAGAGAGCTTGGGAAGTGAGTCAGTTGTTGTTCGCTGATGATACAGCGCTGGTGGCGGATTCATGTGAGAAACTGCAGAAGCTGGTGACGGAGTTTGGTAAAGTGTGTGGAAGAAGAAAGTTAAGAGTAAATGTGAATAAGAGCAAGGTTATTAGGTACAGTAGGGCTGAGGGTCAAGTCAATTGGGAGGTGAGTTTGAATGGTGAAAAACTGGAGGAAGTGAAGTGTTTTAGATATCTGGGAGTGGATCTGTCAGCGGATGGAACCATGGAAGCGGAAGTGGATCATAGGGTGGGGGAGGGGGCGAAAATTTTGGGAGCCTTGAAAAATGTGTGGAAGTCGAGAACATTATCCCGGAAAGCAAAAATGGGTATGTTTGAAGGAATAGTAGTTCCAACAATGTTGTATGGTTGCGAGGCGTGGGCTATGGATAGAGTTGTGCGCAGGAGGATGGATGTGCTGGAAATGAGATGTTTGAGGACAATGTGTGGTGTGAGGTGGTTTGATCGAGTAAGTAACGTAAGGGTAAGAGAGAGGTGTGGAAATAAAAAGAGCGTGGTTGAGAGACCAGAAGAGAGTGTTTTAAAATGGTTTGGGCACATGGAGAGAATGAGTGAGGAAAGATTGACCAAGAGGATATATGTGTCGGAGGTGGAGGGAACGAGGAGAAGAGGGAGACCAAATTGGAGGTGGAAAGATGGAGTGAAAAAGATTTTGTGTGATCGGGGCCTGAACATGCAGGAGGGTGAAAGGAGGGCAAGGAATAGAGTGAATTGGAGCGATGTGGTATACAGGGGTTGACGTGCTGTCAGTGGATTGAATCAAGGCATGTGAAGCGTCCGGGGTAAACCATGGAAAGCTGTGTAGGTATGTATATTTGTGTGTGTGGACGTGTGTATGTACATGTGTATGGGGGGGGGTTGGGCCATTTCTTTCGTCTGTTTCCTTGCGCTACCTCGCAATACGCGGGAGACAGCGACAAGGTATAAAAAAAAAAAAAAAAAAAAAAAAAAAAAAAAAAAAAAAAATATATATATATATATATATATATATATATATATATATATATTCCTTGATGACCATGGGGAAATGAAACACGATGAGTTCCCAAGTGCACTTTTGTGTAATAACCACATCATCAGGGGAGACATAAGAGAGAAATATAACAGTCAGTTAATATACAACGGAGAGATGTAGGTAAGACGCCATTAGGTAAACAAGTGACTACAGAGATGTAACCTGGAATCAGAAACCAGTATGACGAACGATCAAGTCCTGCAGCGTACCACAGAAAACAACCGGGAGTCAGATAAAGGAATGACTGGCATGAGCCATCTAACCAGACGTCAACTCGGGTTCAGAACGAAATGATCGCTCGTGATCACGACTTTACTGGATTTATATGGGAAAGTAATCGACCTGCCTTCAGTGATGGTGTATTCTTAGGGTACCAGAAAGTTACCGGCGCTGAATCTCACTGAAGACGCATCATGCAGGCAGATTTCCAAGATGGTATCAGAGGAGAGCTGCGTGATTGGATTGCCAGTTATCTAACAGGAGGAGCACAAGGAATCTATATAAGATAGGAGCGATCTCCGGGTTGATTCTGAGGTCACTACACTTTCTAATCTATGAAGATGATTTGTTGAACGAAGCAGAGTCATTCACGTTCGCTCATGATGCCACAGTCATGAACCAAAATCCGAAATAACAAATGGTGTAAAAATTGTTTGCAAATGGAATATAAAATGATTGCGGGGTTTGTCTGTAAATTAGCTCATGAAATCTAGTACTAGAAATTGCAGTCGCAAAGATGGAAAATGGAATAAACAGATCAGAATGCGATTATCGTACTTGAGGAAATAGATTAAATGTGATGCGAGATCAGAACACACACTGAGCAAATGGTCATAATAAATATAAATCTATCTTTTTCAAAATTGCTTTCCTGTACGTGTACAGTTCTGGGACTACGTCAAACACTCATCACCAGGAACCCACAACCAACCATTCAGCTTCGACTCCTGGCTTTCAGGTCATCGTAAATATTTTCTCTGTTTTGAAAGAGAAAACGGTAAAAATTCTTGACAGGTGAGAACAGTAGCCACGTCAGCCCCCCACCTGCTGCTCCCGACAGCTGCCATAAATCGACAGAAAACGAATAACAGGAAATTAAAACCGAGGAAACTTCGGGAGTGTGTGCATTTGTGGTCGGGCGAGAGAGGCAGTGGGTGATTTTCGTGGTGAGGAGGAAATGTGTTGAGGATGACGGGGTTGGCGGTCAAAGTCTTATTTACAGAAAACGAAGCCAAGTGACATTAGTGAGTTCGATCCTTTTACAAGTGTCGTGAACTTTATCTCGTAGGCCTTTATAGGATAGCCTTTTTTTTTTTTTCCTCCCAAGCTATTTTTCTGTATGCTATCATTGCCTTAGAAACGATGCGAAGAAAGTATCAGAAAGTGAATAGCTTCCATCATATGATCTATTCTTCACTTGGGAACAAAGTGTTCGAGAAACATTTCCTCCCAGTATGAACAAACCACACGTCAAAGTCAGAAGTTCTATTTCTTCAGCAACAGCCGCTGGAGAAGTTTATACGTGACAGGCATCCAGAAGTCCGAACCCCTGAAGCCCCTCCTTTCGATCTGGGCAAACAAGGGATCTGTGCAAACGTGCCGACCCGAGACCAGTGCAAGCAGTGGTTGACGTATCATAGGATCTTTGCATCAGTGGGATATCCATCGACATGAAGAATGCACATCGTATCCAGCCTGCGTACACATCTTACACTATCTGTACACACACACATATCTTACTGGCGGCAACATTCGCTCTGTAGAAACTGTCGATTAGAAACGTCATCCTTTCTGCGACATCGTACAATCTGTGCCAGTATGTGGCGAGAGGGGTGCAACAGCTTCTTTCCGAAGTGATGAGAGAGGTCCAAGCGATGTTTGGACACCTGTAGGTTTAGCACCTCCTCACAGGTTGTGTGAAAAGGGACAGTAAATGACCTTGATTGCTTTTCCCATTAACCTTTCCAGTTGGCTCTGGTTTACAGCGGAGAGGGACGAAGACTGGTCGCGAAGGCATGGGTGAATCCGGGATGAATGAGAGTTGTGTAGATTTTGTTGAGTTCGGACGCCGGGAAAGCAAGCGACTTCATTCTGCTGAGAATGAAGATTTGATGATAGTTCTGACGTGTATCTTCGAGCTTAGCTTATCATCCAGAGTGACAGCGAGAGGCTTGGAGAAAGCAGGGGGTCAGCGATACAGGAGAGGAAGGGACATGGTTACAAATGATACTGATATGCATAACTACTGTCTTGTTAGGTTGATGGTGGTTGGTGGTGTCCAGCTCTGGAGGGATCTCTCGTCAGTCGAGCTGTCATCAACACCGACATTAATGATGAAGTCGTTAACGTACCTTCATTGCGATGAGGCATCACAGGAGAATCTTGAAAGACAATGAGAAAATATGAAGGTCCCATCAACGTGCCATGCGGGACGCCACACGTGAGGACTTGGAAGGTACAAAGGTCCCTAGGAAGCGTACATATAGACGACGAGCACTGACTAAGTCTGCAAGCCATGAACTGAGGGTTTATCCGCAGGCCATTGCTGGTGCTTCTTATCAATGATTGTGGTATGGCCGACCAGGCTATGACTATCTGTATCTGTCTCTCTGCTGTTTATGACTACACCATTGGTTCCATGTAACATCAGGAGCGGTTGGATTAATCCTATTACTTTGGTAGAGAAAAGCGGTTTATTCTGCAAATTGTAAAGCCGATAAGTGTAAATACATTTTTTAATGAACAAGAACAACAAAAGGGGGCCTGTAGCGTACACAGAGATTTTATGAATAATTCGCAGGGACAGTCCCCTAGAATCATTTGATCAGTATGAATCTTAACACACATGAACATTCACAGATGAATCAGATCTCTGAGAAGGAGATGCATGGAAGCAAACAGTAACAGACGCAGAATCATGCCAGCCTTAAAGATTCATGAGTGTATAAATCAAAGCACACACGAGGACTGCACGCCCCGTTGATTGCATATTGGCATGACCACTACGGAATCGTCCCGACGTCCTTCGTGTAATTTAAAGAATGGAAGCCCAAAGACACACCTGAGATCCTGCCACAACACCACCCTCACGAGGGAGATGCTGGAGAAAGGAACGTTCACATTAGACGAATATGATAATTGAGGACATGTATGATACTAATGTTAAAAAGATAAGAGTCCCACGAGTGTAAAACTCTCTCCCCGTACACTGCAAACAGATTGTGTATCATATTTTGGCACAAATACTTGCGGAACATAATGTTGAATCATTACGCTCACAAATTTTGAGTAGGAATTAAAGAGGGCAAACAGAACGTATAAAAGATTAATAACTAAGAAAACGCGCAAGGGAAGAAAAATTGGAAATGATCACCATTAAAAGCAGACAAGGAAGTAGAGTTTGCTGTAATCATAGCCACTCTTGATGGTTCATAGAATCATGATAGTCTCGCTTGCCTGAGAATATTTTGGCTGATAGATCTTCACAGTTCTCGATCACTACTGGTGCCATTGGCGTCCAACATTCATCCCTTTTTCCCCAAACAGCTACTGTCATCATGATCAATGCCCAGGATTTAATTCCTACATTTTACCTACGGATGTAAATGAGATGACGAAGTCGCACGATTCGTGTTGCAACGAATCTCGTACATCACGATGGCCCGCGAGGACTGAGAAGGAAGGGAGGGGGGCGGAATCGTCCCTTTCTTACCCCGTCTGCACTCGTCCCCCCACCCCTCAACCTCTCCCCCTTGTATCCCCTGATGGCGTCATTAACGAGCTGATCTAACGGGCAGTTAAGATAATGGTTCCCCTGCTCTCTCTCTCTCTCTCTCTCTCTCTCTCTCTCTCTCTCTCTCTCTCTCTCTCTCTCTCTCTCACACACACATTCTTAAAGTCTCAGACATCTTCCAACTCACCGCAATTGTTTTGCCTTGAACGGCGGGTCCAATAAACGTAATGTCCTATGTCTTTGCCGCACCCCTGAACATCTGTGGGGCATTTCTGCTCCTTCCTCAGTTTTTTGTCAAGAGCAGAAGGATCCATTACGGATGGTAATGGATGCGGTGGACCTCCCGCATCTGTGATGAACATCACAACCACTACCACCAACACCATCACCACCACCCACCACCACCACCACTGACACCATCACCACCACCAACACCATCACCACCACCCACCATCACTGACACCATCACCACCACTGACACCACCACTGACACCACCACCATCACCACCACTGACACCATCACCCCACTGACACCATCACCACCACTGACACCATCACCACCACTGACACCACCACCACCACCATCATCATCACCCACCATCACCACCACCCACACCATCTTCACCACCACTGACACCATCACCACCACCCACCATCACTGACACCACCACCACCACCATCATCATCACCCACCATCACCACCACCCACACCACCCTTCACCACCACTGACACCATCACCACCACCCACCATCACTGACACCACCACCACCACCATCATCATCACCCACCATCACCACCACCCACACCATCTTCACCACCACTGACACCATCACCACCACCCACCATCACTGACACCACCACCACCACCATCATCATCACCCACCATCACCACCACCCACACCATCTTCACCACCACTGACACCATCACCACCACCCACCATCACTGACACCACCACCACCACCATCATCATCACCCACCATCACCACCACCCACACCATCTTCACCACCACTGACACCATCACCACCACCCACCATCACTGACACCACCACCACCACCATCATCATCACCCACCATCACCACCACCCACACCATCTTCACCACCACTGACACCATCACCACCACCCACACCATCTTCACCACCACTGACACCATCACCACCACCCACCATCACTGACACCACCACCACCACCATCATCATCACCCACCATCACCACCACCCACACCATCTTCACCACCACTGACACCATCACCACCACCCACCATCACTGACACCACCACCACCACCATCATCATCACCCACCATCACCACCACCCACACCACCTTCACCACCACTGACACCATCACCACCACCCACCATCACTGACACCACCACCACCACCATCATCATCACCCACCATCACCACCACCCACACCATCTTCACCACCACTGACACCATCACCACCACCCACCATCACTGACACCACCACCACCACCATCATCATCACCACCATCACCACCACCCACACCATCTTCACCACCACTGACACCATCACCACCACCCACCATCACTGACACCACCACCACCACCATCATCATCACCCACCATCACCACCACCCACACCATCTTCACCACCACTGACACCATCACCACCACCCACCATCACTGACACCACCACCACCACCATCATCATCACCCACCATCACCACCACCCACACCATCTTCACCACCACTGACACCATCACCACCACCCACCATCACTGACACCACCACCACCACCATCATCATCACCCACCATCACCACCACCCACACCATCTTCACCACCACTGACACCATCACCACCACCCACCATCACTGACACCACCACCACCACCATCATCATCACCCACCATCACCACCACCCACACCATCTTCACCACCACTGACACCATCACCACCACCCACCATCACTGACACCACCACCACCACCATCATCATCACCCACCATCACCACCACCCACACCACCTTCACCACCACAACGTTCGGTACATCAGCAACGTGACCTATGAACACCATGCTGCACTGATCACTTAGCTGATGAATACAATCGGTAATCGTTCGAACCTATACCTTGCAACGGAGTTCCCGAGCGTTAGAATAATTTGTGTCCAACAGCTGCCGATAGTCGGACAAATTTCTCTTAAGCAGAGCTTAATCACTGCCAGCCTCACTTCATCTTTCTTCTCTCAGGGTTCGATCCTCCTGAAACCCGTTCTGATCACGCCCAGGGACACTTGGGGAAAAGCCTCTTGGTTAGGGATCGTCACCCTGCGTTAGGTTGGGATAGCCCTTAGGCAAAGATCAGGAAGGATAGACCGACTTCGGCCATTCTTAGGAGTCTTTGGAGGCCTCTTTGGGACCTCAGGTCTCTGATGATCGTTCCAGGAGTACCTTTCAGAGCGTCAGGTTTCTGAGAATCATTCCAAGAGGCCTCTTTGAAACCTCAGGTCTCTGAAGATCGCTCTAGGAGGCCCTTTTGGAACCTCAGGTCTATGAAGATCATTCCAAGAGGCCTCTTTGGAACCTCAGGTCTCTGAAGATCGTTCTAGGAGGCCCCTTTGGAACCTCAGGTCCCTGAAGATCGTTTTAGGAGGCCCCTTTGGAACCTCAGGTCCCTGAAGATCGTTTTAGGAGGCCCCTTTGGAACCTCAAGTCCCTGAAGATCGTTCTAGGAGGCCCCTTTGGACCCTCAGGTCCCTGAAGATCGTTCTAGGAGGCCCCTTTGGAACCTCAGGTCCCTGAGGATCGTTCTAGGAGGCCCCTTTGGAACCTCAAGTCCCTGAAGATCGTTCTAGGAGGCCCCTTTGGAACCTCAGGTCTATGAAGATCGCTTGAACACCGGCTCCCAGGGTAGCCATTCTTTGCACTCTGTAACTTTATCTTTCAAAAGTCCTTCAATGACCCTCAAGCATTTCTACTCTCACTGGAATAAGAAAAAAACTTGCGCTTTGTCCTCTAACCCCCAGACCTGAAGTCTATAAACCTTTACTAAACTTCTGTCCTTCGAGCTGGACGAGTGATTTTCTTCTTTCCCTCTGAAGGTCTGTCTTTGTAACTTTCTACAAGTCCTCGACCGTGAACGCCAACAGCACGAGGTACAAATTAGCCTAAGAATTTTTGTTTTCTTCATGAAATAGTGACACAAGCGGCAGCAACGGTGACTATCAGAACCACAGGAGTGACCCGGTGTAACAAGGCATCGGATCCACATTAGTGATCTTTCACAACAGAGACTCGCCCTCGCCTGATCCCAGCTCTGTCTCAGGACGCGTTGCTCGTTCCTTCCCCTCCTAGAGGGGCGGCGCCCTCCCCCAACTCTTGTCTAACCTTCATGTTTCGACGTATATCAACCTACAGCTCGCTTCCCAAACCTCACTCCAATAATCTGTCGATCTATTCTCACTCTCCTCTCTCACAGGATACCCTCTTACTCTCCCACAAACTCCTCTCTCCCATCACTCCTTGCTTTTATGTACCTATCACATTCTTCCTTCACAGCGTCCGATATGGCACGGGTAAAAAGATACCCCGGTCGTAGCCATTCATGGCCATTATTTACTTTGATGAACGTCATTGTCACTTGCACCCCTTCTTCTTCTTCGTCTGAAGCAGCCATACCCGCGAAAAATAATCACTTCTTGCTGGAATGAAGAAGATATACCACCACCCACAAGTCCAATATATATATATATATATATATATATATATATATATATATATATATATATATATATATATATATATATAATATTTACTGAAAGAGGTTACAGTAGTGCGCGTGATTTTGTGATTGCAGGAAATCCACAAGAAAATGAGACACGAAAAGTTCCCAAGTGCACTTTCGTGTAATGATGACATTATCTCGGGAGATACAAGAATGAGATATAGAACAGTCAGTGGCTATACAAGGAAGAGACGTAGTTAGGACGCCATTGGTAAACAAGCGTTACCAGGTGGTGGTGTTCGGGTTGGTGTGTTCGGGTCTGGCAACATGCCTGTCATAGAATTTTATTATGTGGACAAGAAAGGGAACTTTTTACAAGTTTTGTCTATAATAAAGCTACCCAAACTGTATAGACCTTCACTAATAGTGAAGGTCTATGCAAATTGGATAGCTTTACGGTAGATAGAATTTGTAAATAGCTCCCTTTCTTGTCCACATAATAAGATTTTATGACAGGCATGTTGCCAGACCCGAACACACCAACCCGAACACCACCATCTGGTAACGCTTGTTTACCAATGGCGTCCTAACTACGTCTCTTCCTTGTATAGCCACTGACTGTTCTATATCTCATTCGTGTATCTCCCCTGATGGTGTGATCATTGCACGAAAGTGCACTTGGGAACTTTTCGTTTTTCATTTGCTGTGTATTTTTCGGAATATATATATATATATATATATATATATATATATATATATATATATATATATATATATATATATATATATATATATTGGAAAGGATCACAATTTTTGCGCGTGATCAAGATATTTCTATGAGTCCACGGGGAAAATGAAACACGATAAGTTCCCAAGTGCACTTTCGTGTACTAATCACATCATGTTTACCAAATGGCGTCTTCGCTTCGTCTCTTCGATGTATATCAACTGACTTATATTTCTCTCTTGTGTCTCTCTTGATGATGTGATTATTACACGAAAGTGCACTTGGGAACTTATCGTGTTTCATTTTCCCCGTGGACTCATAGGAATATATATATATATATATATATATATATATATATATATATATATATATATATATATATATATATATATCCGACAGGAATGCAACCATATAAAATTATGCAAGACATGACCATTCTCTCATTCTCTCCTGAAGAGAAGACTCACTGCAACTTTAATAAACATCGAAAACGTACACAAGAACTCAGTAATCCCGCCAGACACTTGGGATAACACTGGAGAAAATAGCATCACTTACGTAAACATTCGGCAAAGCCTTATGATTTGCATGCCACGTCCTCCCGAGATGCATCACAGTGAAGACTGCAAAGCTCCTCTCTCGGTTGGCGGTATCATGCGACTCCTTTGTTGGGTCTGGCTCTCCGTGTCAGTCTTTCATTTCCCCATAATCAGGTTTGGCTTCAGAGGAGAGGCAAGGGACGGGAAAGATTGGGCTTGATGGTGACAACACTGTGAGACGAGCCAGGACAGGACGGTATGCTGAAGCGACAGTTTCATGCTGAGGATGGGTGCGACAGGTTCATGCTGAGGATGGGTACGACAGGTTCATGCTGAGGATGGGTGCGACAGGTTCATGCTAAGGATGGGTGCGACAGTTTCATGCTGAGGATGGGTACGACAGGTTCATGCTGAGGATGGGTGCGACAGGTTCATGCTGAGGATGGATGCGACAGGTTCATGCTGAGGATGGGTGCGACAGGTTCATGCTGAGGATGGGTGCGACAGGTTCATGCTGAGGATGGGTGCGACAGGTTCATGCTGAGGATGGGTGCGACAGTGTTCATGTTCAGGATGGGTGCGACAGGTTCATGCTGAGGATGGGTGCGACAGGTTCATGCTGAGGATGGGTGCGACAGTGTTCATGTTCAGGATGGGTGCGACAGGTTCATGCTGAGGATGGGTACGACAGGTTCATGCTGAGGATGGGTACGACAGGTTCATGCTGAGGATGGGTGCGACAGGTTCATGCTGAGGATGGGTACGACAGGTTCATGCTGAGGATGGGTGCGACAGGTTCATGCTGAGGATGGGTGCGACAGGTTCATGCTGAGGATGGGTGCGACAGGTTCATGCTGAGGATGGGTACGACAGTGTTCATGTTCAGGATGGGTGCGACAGGTTCATGCTGAGGATGGGTACGACAGGTTCATGCTCAGGATGGGTGCGACAGGTTCATGCTGAGGATGGGTGCGACAGGTTCATGCTGAGGATGGGTGCGACAGGTTCATGCTAAGGATGGGTGCGACAGGTTCATGCTGAGGATGGGTGCGACAGGTTCATGCTGAGGATGGGTGCGACAGGTTCATGCTGAGGATGGGTGCGACAGTTTCATGCTGAGGATGGGTGCGACAGGTTCATGCTGAGGATGGGTGCGACAGGTTCACTTTTTCTTCAACAGAATTGTTAAAATATGGAACGATTTACCAATCAGAGTGACTGAAATCAGTACCATAGTTACGTTTACGAATAGACTCGATAGATAAGTCGCTTCAGATCCAAGATGGACATTATTCTCGCCTGTACAGTTTTCCTGAAACGTTTGTAGTAAACTATTTTTCTAGTATAGATATTTATATGTTTATGCTCCTATCACACTGATCCGTGAGTTTCATGTCTCTTCCTCTACCACAAGCAGCCTCGAAGCGACCCAGTGGTCTGCTGCTGTATTAAATTCCTTTGTAGACATCTCGATGCTCTTTCGAATTCCTTTGTAGATATCTCGATCAAATGTCCAGGAAAACGTCTTTGGTCGTGATTCGCGATGCAGGCGATCAAGTCACCCTGCCCTTGCCCTTTAGTGGAGGAATTAATCGCAATGATCCCCAGACCATTAAAGACTTGAATGAATGGCTAGATCTGAAAGAAATGGTGTTTAAACCAGCTTTAAACACGCAGATGCTCTTTAAATCATCGGGTTGATGATCTTAGGATTAAGGGAAATGATGAGCAGTTATGACGTAAAGAAACCAAAGAGAAAAACGAATATGGAATAATGTAGGGGAAAGAAGCACTGGCTCTCTCTTGAGGGAGTAGAGAAAGAAAGGAAAATGTGAAAATACAATATATATATATATATATATATATATATATATATATATATATATATATATATATATTATACTTTGTAGCTGTCTCCCGCGTTAGCGAGGTAGCGCAAGGGAACAGAAATGATCTAAATCAATGTGGCATATCAATGCTGATGAAGTCGGTGAGGGAGTAACATAAAAAATCCATCATCGGTTAGAACTTAGTTATAATGGCATGAAGGAGGAGTTGACATTGGGAAAAGAATAATGAGGGAGACCTAGGGTTGCAGGAAAGAGTAAAAGGGGACAGAAGAAACGGGTCGAAAGAAGACACGAAGAGAGAAAGAGAAAGAAAAAAAAGGAAAAGAGGAATGAAAATATTCTTTGTCTCCTGAAGGCGGCGGTCATTAGGGTCGACCAGACGCCTTAGACTTTTTATTCTGCGCTCTCTGCCCTGGGGAGCCGGGTCAGGGAGAGAGAGAGAGAGAGAGAGAGAGAGAGAGAGAGAGAGAGAGAGAGAGAGAGAGAGAGAGTCGGGGAGGGAGGGGAATGTCACCGGAGGAGCCTCGTCAGCGTCGTAGAGGCATTGTCTCAAGTTCAGAGTCGTAAGTTAGGAGACCGAGGACGGACAGTTGAAGGGGACGGGAGAGAGAGAGAGAGAGAGAGAGAGAGAGAGAGAGAGAGAGAGAGAGAGAGAGAGAGAGAGGCTTTGAGGAAGGGCAGAAATCGAGCTGCCGTGCTGGGGTTCATGGAGAGGCAGGCAGGCAGGTTACACACCCTACACTCACGGACGAAAAGTAGAGCTACGTCAAGCCACAGATGAGGGAGTGAGGAGGAGAGAGAAATAAGAATAACTTTCCGATGGGGAGCAGCAACGGCTGGGAGGCAAGGGACGAGAAGAAATGTAGTGTTGGGACGTGATAGTGAAGCGAGGACAAGGTTGATGGTGAACGAGGAGATGATGACACGATCTTTGATAAGAAGTGATGATGATAGTGGTGCGGTGATGAAGATGAAATCTAACAGTGACGCCGATGCAATGGAAACGAAGGTGTAAATGGGGACACACCATAGGAACGTTAAGAAATAGGAGATTGGAAGGAAAAAACCCCATAAAAAATTGTAACTTAATACCAAGTCTGATATGCAGATCATATGAATTAGCTGAACTTTTCCCCAACTCCTCTGGCTTCATCTATCTAAAGCTAACTCTCCTACTGATGAAGCCACACTTTTCAACACCTTATTTTCTTCCAGTTTATCTTGGATGAGTCTGTAGGCTTTCTTCCTCCCCACACTTCCTTCTACTGAATTTATGGCCTTTCCTGTATCTTCCTTGCGTATCTTCAAGTACAGTTCCCTCTTGGCTTCAAGTAGGCAAAGGTCAGGATTGTGTATCTGCTCGTGTTGTAAAGATACGTTTTATGCCTCAAATAGTTTCAGTATGAAGGGCGTCTTGCTGCAGTCCATCCATATGAAATGAGACCGTGCTGACCCCCTTCAAGTTATGTCTTGTCGCTCACGTTTTTCCCATCTTCAGCGTTTCTGAAGCTTTCCATAATTCGCTCTTTCTCAACCACACAAATTCCCATTAATTTCCTTTGTCTTCAACACGGATTTTGCGATGCAAGTTCAAGTGGCGATCTCTTCTAATATGCGACTGACATTTGTTCCATCTCTCTCTCAGGGGTTTTGGTCAATTAGATGAAATAATGCATAAACTCTCCTCCTATAACCGCTTTGCTTCTCTCTGTACTCCGATGCAGTGCATTATCGCGAGTTAGTCTATCGTGGTAGTCGGTGATAAAGCGACCTCTGCCTCTTATCCTATCTGTGGTAGCGTCCCTCGGGGTCCTGTCCTGTCACCTATCCTGTTTCTTCTTTCACTTAACGATCTTTTCTTTACCTCTAATCCTTCACTCTTACACTTATGATCCCACTTCATCTGATTTTCTCTCCCCTCTCCTCTACTACTCGCTGTGTCTCATAAGGTCAAGATATCCCTCTCTTTATTCGGACCTGTACAGCATCTCGCATTGGTGAAGCAGTAGTCTCGTTAAATACAAGAGTGCAGAGAGACGTAATTCATCCCCATATTTCATTTTAAATTCTTACGCGTTTCCTTCTGTCATATTTCAAAACCCTAAGAATAATCCTTAAAACAAACCTTAAGCTTAGCCATATCCTTTCTACTTTGAATAGTCCAAAAGAAAAGCAATACTAAATCTACCACCCAAAAGCTGGAAGTGTTGCATAGCCGCAGTGATCCTCTGTCATGTGACATACCATTTCGTAATTACACGTCTTTTCACACCAGTATGCAGCACTGTTCACCTGTATGGAGTGGGTCCTCCACCATTTCAATTGTGGGCAGAGTGTGATTAAATGTCCTCTGCCTCCTTAGTCATTCTTAAATACCCTTCTTCAACTATCCTTTTCCGTCCGCTGCAGCGTTGCTATCCTCTCCCTTCTGTTCAAGTATTCTTTTAACCACCACTGTACAGCTGTATGCTTATGTCCCTTCCGGTAAGCCATGGACCCATGGCACACACAGAGGTTTGCTATTTCCTATAGATTCTCTGTGGTGACCAGTCACATGAGGATTGACCATTAAGATACTTCTCTCTTTCATCGAACAACAAAGCTATTGAATTCTCTTTCTTCTTCCGTCTTTTCTTCCTCCCACAGCTATTCCATCGTTAAAAGTCAGGAATATTAGTATCTAACGAGCTAATGAATAAGCTCCTATTTTTCTGCCTGTTAATTTCTAATCGACCAACTTCTAGGGGTGGATAAACAGCTGGGTTGACTGTGGACCGACTGCCGCAACCAGGATTCGAACAATGATATTGTTCTCATGAATTCTATTCATATCTCCAACTATAACCCTGAGTCACGGTTCTTCATAAGAGGAATGTATGGTTATTCCCCGTGGATCTTAAGTCACCAAAATATAATGTAATCGGCCGAAGTTTTGTCTCCGAACCACAACTACTGATACTCTCCTCTTAACTCCGCAAACTTCATTTTGTTCTTCGACTATCTAAACTCCTGCCAAGAGAGGTCGTTACATTATCTTAACTTCAAGCTGGGGTTCTGTACTGAGGAGATATCAACCGACGCCACAAGTCAGAGTTGAACATACCACACAGATGGTAAAGGGTTTGCAACACAAAACGAACCACTTTACTACACTCTTGTAAACCTTCCTGCTGACGCTGAGTGAACTAACTCACGAAGATCATTTCTTGATTTTCATCGGGAAGATATCTGCTTCTCCTCGGGTGATGCTTCTGTCTCTGGTGAGAACATGACACGCGTTATTGCTGCCGTAATGGAGGCATATACCACTTACTTTCTACAAGTGTTTCCTACCTCAATCTATGGCTCACCCATCCTGTTCTGAGGCAGTTCCAGCAAAAGATTTTGAAAAGTTATACATGAAGCCATGAAGCCTACGTGTCCCAGGAGAAAAGAGATTCAGTGTTCTTAGCTTCTCTTCGTACTTTAGATTTCTCTGAGGTGGAATGAGTTTTGTTGTCAGTCTTTGTACATATTCCAGTTTGCTATTTCTTTACGTCTGGGTACCAAAATTAGGTTGCATCAGCCTTTGAAGAACCTTCCTTCCTTCACCCCGCATTAAGCTACGTCTACATCCGGAGTAGCCGTAGATATATATCATTCTTTAAGGGATACGCTCATTTATCCTCATTTTCTACTGATAGGTCTTAATGGCCTTGTTTTAGAAGTGATCAAGAACTGCCATTCCAACTTTCCACAGCCCTCCCGTCTCAACGTTATTACTAATCCTATGACTCTCCCTACGGTTTTTCTTCATACAATTTATGTAGCACTTCCCTCTGTGGACACAAGTAAAGGCATCTCTCTCACGTCTTTTGAAGGCTTGTCCATTTCGGCACATTCTCAAGACTAAAGTCTTTTCGCTTGAGTATATGTATATGTATATATATATATATATATATATATATATATATATATATATATATATATATATATATATATATATACATTGCATTCATCTCAATAACCTTCAGTCTTTTAGAAATTGCCTTAACTATCACTTCCTAAAGCATCTTGAAGCTCAAAGTTTTCTCTCTGATTACCACATACATCTTTGAGACATTTTGAGGAATCCGATGCTGTAGTCTCTTATACTCTGAGTAGTTTTACCTAGTACGGCATCGGAATCTGACTTCCGAACGATCCTCATTTGATTTTGCTTCCTCACTTCCCTTACATAAAGTTTTCCTCACTGAACGGTCTACTTCCATCGTACTTGATGAATTAAATGTCCGCTTCCCATCAAAAGCAGTGCTTCTCAGCTGTCAGTTACCTTCAACGCTCTTCATCCTACCGCTGGTTCGTTTTCTGGGTTTTAATCATCTGAACTGCCAGACTTAACTTCTCCCAGTCTGACCTCGAATCATGACCCACTTATTCCATAACACAATGTTTGTATTTCTCTACTAATATTATAGTTGTCGCTTCCTTGAGCTACATGCATGTAAGTCAACAACATTAGCTCGATAAATTATATTCAGTTAGCCATTGCAGTTTATGATTACTGTGTGGCCAATAGCAACTCCAGAAAGAAAGGTTGTGATTTTTGTTTCTTTCTGTCTACCACTACGCTTTGGAATTCTGTAACTCAGAAGACTTTCTAATAGACATTATTAACTGCTCCATTTCAAAAAGCTATTCCTTTTATTATTCATTTAAAAAAAATCATTTAATTCTTCGTCTTCCTGTATTTCTAACTTCTTTTTCTATTATTTCTTTAAGACCAAGCCCTTATGAGGACATGTCCAAAGCACAAACATGAAAATACGACACAAAATCATGACTAATCCTTCGCGACAGATAATCCTGACTAATCCTTCGCGACAGATAATCCTGACTAATCCTTAGAGACAGATAATCCTGACTAATCCTTAGAGACAGATAATCCTGACTAATCCTTAGAGACAGATAATCCTGACTAATCCTTAGAGACAGATAATCCTGACTAATCCTTAGCGACACATAATCCTGACTAATCCTTAGAGACAGATAATCCTGACTAATCCTTAGGGACAGATAATCATAACTAATCCTCAGCGACACATAATCCTAACTAATCCTTAGCGACATATAATCCTAACTAATCCTTAGCGATACATAATCCTAACTAATCCTTGGTACATAAAAAGATCATCTCGATATTCTTCATTCAGTTGAGTTGGTTAAAACTCACTGACTTCACCTTCAGCCTAATCATTTTCTCTTTCGCATTTTCTGTTAATCAGCGTTGTTGCATGTAGAGAATTAATGGATCCAGATAATAACTAATTTCCACCAGAATTTAGGGATATTTGGTAGAAAGGTTAATTGCCGATTAAGCTTAATAGGCAATGTTTCCCATTTGGCGAGTTATATATATATATATATATATATATATATATATATATATATATATATATATATATATACAGAGAGAGAGAGAGAGAGAGAGAGAGAGAGAGAGAGAGAGAGAGAGAGAGAGAGAGAGAGAGAGAGAGAAGAAGAAGAAGAAGAAGAAGAGGACCTGCCAATGAGTTACTACGAAGGCGTTTTGCCCCTGAAAAAGCAGGGTTATCGCGTAGCGCTGACCACTGAGAGAGAGAGAGAGAGAGAGAGAGAGAGAGAGAGAGAGAGAACTTTATCTCTTGGCATTCTCCAGGACACACCAGAGCATGAGGAGACGCGCGCGAGAATCTCTGATATCGGGAGTTTTGTACACGCAGGCAATACTCCCAGATACTGTCCACAAGTCTGAGAACTTTGGCAGTTTGGGGTCGCAAGGCCGATAATGTCTGGTCCAAGCTCCTGACGCTTGTTCAATATGCATGAAACAGCATATATATATATATATATATATATATATATATATATATATATATATATATATATATATATATATATATATCCTTTAATGATGTGATATTAGACGAAAGTGCACTTGGGAACTTATCGTGTTTCATTTCCCCGTATAATTTCGTATAATTACATTGTTATGACTAAGATAATATCTTGAGTTATATGAAGATTATGTGATATTTTGATGACCTCTGTTTAATGTCTTCGGAATCTATGCTTTTTCATTTGTATGATTATAAAAATCATCTGTTTTTTTTCTAGAGAAAACAATTTTATATCTCTAATCGTGTCATTGTATGAGGTCTATTTTTGAGCCCGGGAATGAGTGTTTTTGCTTATTTTTGTATTTGTTCCAGTTTTTCTTCGCCTTCGATAGTCTGGTAACCAACGCCCTCTCAAAATGGTCTGACTGAAGATAATACTTACACAGTAAGTATTGTCTTCGGTTTATGGTGCTTCTAGCACTGACACCTAACGCCGGAAGTACGGTAACAAAGGAGTTGTGTTTCCTTTATCACAGAACTCCCAGCCGTTCAATGAGTCGTATTCAAACCCAATACTGTAAGCATTGACTTCCGTATCAAAGGCCATTTGTGACTATTATTCGATGACCTTTCACTTAATAATGGCTGAATAAGTGTCTGGTATTTCCACCACCAGTTTCATTACTCCGTTTTTAAAATCGACGCTGAAACCCATTTTGTCATGTCTCTGACCGCCGCATTAATGTGTCTTAGTCTCTTTAAATCATTACAGTCCTCTTTTGTTTGGGTTCATTTCCTGATTTCACGTCGTCGGCAGATTTTGAGATCTTATTGGCGATTCCTGGGATGGGATGGCAAGGGAGGGTATTAATGGGGATTGATGCTGGGAGAGTGGTAAAAGGAGAAGAAAGGAGCAGCAAGGAAAGAGGAAGAGGAAGAAGAGGAGGAGGGATGGGTGAGAAGAAAGAGGATGAGAGAGGGTAGATATGAGGCAGAGGTCGAGGGATGTGTAATCTGAGGTAGGAGGTTGAGGGAGGGGTTAACCAGAGTCAGGGGTTGAGGTAGGGGGTAAAGGAAAGGCATAGACTGAGGGAAGGGATAACATGAGGCAGAGATTGAGGGAAGAGGTAACGTGGGACAAAGATTGAGGGAGGGGTAACATGAGATAAAGATTGAGGGGGTGGAATACAAGACAGAGATTGAGGGAGGTGGTAACATGAAACAGAGTTTGAAGGCGGGGGGTAACATGAAGCAGAGACTGAAGGCGGGGTAACATGAGGCAGAAGGAGGGTTAACATGAGGTAGAGATAGAGGGGGAGGTGAAATGAGTTACAGAAATGAAAACAATGAAGTAGAGTTTGACAGAAAATGGGTGAGTCAGAGTGACAGGGAGTGGGTACGTGTTAAAAGAGAAAGCAGAGGATGAGGAGGAAGGACACCCAGTGAATGATGAACCATGAGATGTTCCTTGTGGCGGAGACTACTATGACGTTCTTAAATCGAGAACACTGATGTACCTCGGAGGTGAACGCAAGCAATGGGAGACACATGGGAGCTTCGTCATCTGCCATCCTCTGGTAATCCTTCCTCTGGGGGACGCTACTGGTGAAAGCTAACCTCATAATATCTTATTCACATGTATACTCATGCTTCATCAAGTACCATAAGAAAATACGGTTCTTTGAGGGCAATTGATATCAAAGACACTGGTTTATGATGATCCTTTTTTTTCCCCCATCCAACAGCTCACGAATACTGGATTCCCCAGATACGTTTCAGGAATAGTGGGTTTGAATTCCAAACTAAAGGTAAACCTTTGCTGCTCGACTTACTGCACGTGACGGACCTGACATCGACCGTCGACTAAGCTCACCACATCAAAAGCAATCAGGATGGTCTTCGGGCAAATGGTGCAAGAATCAATCGGTTTCAAGGGAAGGCGAGAGGCAACGTCCGGTAATGTGAAATTGTCCAAAGGGTCGTCGATTTCTATCGGTGAAAATCTCCCTCTCGAAAATGATCACCCACCCGCCAACGATAGATTCCCAGATTTCAAGAATTTCGCAAGAGCGTTCAAACTGCGTGTTTCTTCTTCCATATCATTCTAACTGATACTTATAACAACGAAGAACCCTACAAAACATACGAGGATCCATCACTTCCATCAAACCTCCTTCCCAACACACACAACACTGGAGGAGTCCGCCTTGTATCGAATCGCTCAAGAACCGCAAGACGCGAAGTAGCATCGAAGTCATCCAAGAACGATCAAGTTCATCCTCAGCCAAGACCAAAGGATGTGACATGTTACTCTGTACGTCCCCTCACCACCTGATCTCTCGTTCCCTCACATGATCATCCACAGCGCTTCACTGGAAGCCTTAAATTTTTAGACACAACCTCACCAGGAGTATAATTGCTATTAGTCACGAAGTAAGTTCATCTAAATACTTCGAATACACACACACACACACACACACACACACACACACACACACAAACACACACACACACACACACACACACACACACATAGAGTCTTTAAGTCTTTCTGTTTTTGTTTTCTTTTAGCTGGACGACAGTGTATAGCTCTACGTAAAGAGCCTCAGTGGTCTTTGGTTGGATGGGTGGCAATAAAGTCTTTAAGCCCATTGACCGCTAGTCATCAAGCCCGTCTCGTATGATACAGATCCGACCAAATTACATACATCGACTTCTGTACCGACAATACAGTTATATGGTGATAGTCTTTTGGAAGTAGGGATGCAGATAGAGGCAAGAGAAAAAAAACACACACCCTAATAAGCATCATATGACACTAGGAATATCGTGATGTCATGATGGCGAAGTGTATGACTTCGTCCGCTTGTTGTGAGACGACACTGACAGCGCCACCTACCGAATGCCATCGTATGCAACACTCACTTCGAGTGGAGTGAATGGCCTTCCATATCGACAGAGGAAAATGCGTCTCTAAACACCCTCCATTTGGAACCTCAAACAACGAGTTGACCAACGATCTTTAATCTGTAATCAATTGAAGGAACACCATACAGGCGTTGACAGCACCTGGGACGAACTGACTTAAAGCTGGGAAGAAATTATTGATGTAGCAGCCGCCAACCATCATTTTTTTTTATTCCCCTCTTTATCCCTTCGCTCCCGTTTTCTGAGCGTCAAGTCAGCCTCATAAAGGAGACCCCGTCAAGTGTGACAGCGTCTCGTGTCATCAGCCCCCTGACAGCAGAGGTGTCAGGGGCACTCCATTCCCAGACATTCGTCCGTAATGATTCCATAAGAAACTATTGACGCATTTCCTGAGCAGATGAAGATAGCTTTATGATATGTATATACGTGGACTATGGTATATTGGAATGTTTTTTAAGCAGATGAAGGTTTTTGAGGTCGCTGCGTTGTGTGTAAATACGTGGACGATAGTATATTGGTATATATCCTGAGCAGATAAATATTGTTGAGGTAGCTACATTGTATATATATATATATATATATATATATATATATATATATATATATATATATATATATATATATATATATATACGTGAACTAGATATCTTTGTTTATAATTACCTCTCGACTTGTATCTATCTTTCCAGCGCAAACTATTGTTCTTGAGACCATAGAATGTTACTAATAGATTGTGTACCTTGAAACCATTCTCTCCTCTGCCGAATGCTAAGATGGACATAGGAGAAGATAACGGAATGATTCACAGTCAACGTGACACAATTTCGTTTCCACAAGTGGTGTAGAAAATGGCTTTACAACAAGAAATAAATGGCGCAGTGTATGTCGGGATGTAGACGAACTGTAGGAGAGAAACTGTAGGTTCTCGGTGTTTGGGGAGGAACAGTGCCACTGCTGAGAGAAAATGGACACACTGCGAACGAGAAATGATGCCAGTGTGCAGAGAAAAGAAGCGCCAGGGCCTCAAGCAAGTGCGTAAACTAGGGAATGTACACTATTGATTTTTTGTGAAGTGACACCACCTCTGGGCAGGTGTGGCACTGCTGAGAAGTAGTGGCACCACTGCTGGGGAGAAGTGGCACCACTGTTGGGGGAAAGGGACACCACTGTTGGAGAGAAGTAGCACCATTGCTGGGCAGGTACAACACTGAGGAAAAGTGGCACCAGTCTGAGGAGAATCGGCACCACTGTTCGGGAGAAGTGGCACACTGTTGGAGAAAAGTGGCACAACTGTTGGAGAGAAGTGGCACCACTGTGGGGGAAGTGGCACGACTCCTGAAAAAAGTGGCACCGCTATTGGGGAGATGTAACCCAACTGCTGGGGAGAAGTGGTACCATTTATGGGGTGAAAAAAATACAATTCCAAAAACATGCCAAAATAACTAGTGACGCCTTACGTGGCATCACCGATAACAAGCTGCTTAAGTTTATCAAACTTTTTAAAAACTTAAGACAGGTTGTTAGAGGACTCTCCCCCTGCTCGCTCTGCCAACACATTTTACGAATTTTCTCTCAAAATATATGTTGTCTCTCGTTCATCAGTTCCCTGGCACGGCGAAAGATAAAGGATGTATAAAACATTAATCATCACCTTGAAAAATCGATCCCAGGATTTCGAAATCCAGGGAGTTCAATCTTGGAGGTTCGATTCCAAAAGTTCAATCCTAAAGGTTCGATTCTGGAAATCCAGTATTCCTTAACAGGTATGTTGACCACTGACCGCCGTGTCTTTTCTTGTTCCAGCAATTTGCATTCCCAGAACAGGCGACACTAACGTGAATATACGCGAACAGACAATTCCTGGAAAGGCATCCTGGAAAGTCTTGCTGTATTGTGAAGTCAAAACACACTGCTTGGTCTTAGCTGTGGCGTGCAGCCGTACAAACAGGAAATTCCTGGAAAACCTTTCTGGAAAAGGCTTGCTGTACTATGAAGTCACAACGCACTGCTGGATCTTTGTCTCGCCGTACAAACAGAGACTTCCTGGAAGGGCTTCCTGGAAATTCTTGCTGTACTGTGAAGTCATAATACACGGCTGGGTCTTCGCCGTGCCGTAAGCTCTCCGCACTGGAAAACTTTTCGCGGCTACATTGAGATACTCCAGGACGTACATGAAGATTAATCTTGACTTTCTTCCTTCAAAAGTTTAAGGCTTCTGGCCTAGGAACACTCATAGACCTATTAGTTCCTGTAATGTTAACGTGTCAGGACATTAAAGGCCTCTGTACGTAACATGGCGAAGAGTACATATTGCACACTGAAGAAGACATGGGTGGCTTTACCTTCTAGCAAGTACCAATGTCTGTGTAATTGGTTTGAACACTGTCTGAGGGAAGGGCAAGTGTGTGTGTGGGGGGAGGGGGATATTCCCTTGAAGACAAGCTGTCGGAGACTCAGGAGAATTTGAGGGCGCTGACTGATGAACAGAAGAGAAAGCGAAGGAGGAGTAATATAATTCTCATGAGCGTTAATGCTGAACCAAAGAGGGAATGAGGCTGAACCTGAATCAAGGGCAAGTGAAGGGAAGTATCAGACTTGCGAAACTGCGTAATGAAACCAAAGAGATCTGGAACCGAAGTGATTCAAGTCTTCGCCAAAATTATGGTTCTCTTCTAGTGTGCTGTTGACCGCTGGATGGTCACTGGTCAAGAACCATTACCTCAGCCCAGTAATACGACCTTTTTAGCATGATTATTTGACCTGTTTCTTAAGGTCATGTAAATTGACTGACCATAATACCCATGGGTCGTCCTATCACGTCGAAGGGTCGTGTTGTCGTTGTCAAGGCTCGTATCGCCATGCCCACACGTCACACATACACCACCAGCCTCACGCATGACTTTACTGCTTACGTCTGAGATCCTCGGAGTAGTACAGCTGTACAAACCGTATAGACAGACGTACCGTCAGATAGACAGGCAGGCAGACAGACAGACGGAGGGTAATACTATGAGAGCCCTTGAAGTTACACGTTCGTAGCGTGGCGTAAACTGCCGTCTAAGTTGTTAAGAGAAGTCGAGAATGTGTCGAGACAAACTTTCAGCTCCACCTTGGGTGGGACTGAACAACAGTTTTCCCCAAACAAGACGACAAGTAGTTTACTTAATGGACCGACGAGGCAAATGAAGGGAACGTGTCACTCCTACTGAAAAGACCTCCTTCTTTCCCAAGCTTTACCTTTACCTATCAAAGCTAAGTAGACGAAATCTAACAAGACCATACTAAACCTCCATGACACTTGCACAGACCAACCCTGACGGAGCCAAACCCATTAATCTCGTTAGACTTTTAAACCTAATGGAGCAAGTGTGTGATCGACAGCACACAACAACAAGGATGAGTTTGAGTAACTATTAACCCCCCCCCCCCGGTTTTCTTTTCTCTATCTAGCTTTCTCTTGGTTATTCTTTGACTAGCTTTCTCTTGGTTCCTCTTTGACTAGCTTTCTCTTGGTTCCACTGTACCAAACTTTCCCTTGGTTCTTCTTTATTTAGCTTTCTCTTGGTTTCACTTTGACTAGCTTTCTCTAGGTTCCACTATACCAAACTTTCTCTTGGTTCATCATTATTTAGTTTTCTCTTGGTTCCTCTATAACTAGCTTCTTGGTTCATTTTCATTTAGCTTTCTCTTGGTTCCTCTTTATCTAGCTTTCTCTTGGTTCCTCTTTAACTAGCTTTCTCTTTGTTCTTCTTTAACTAGCTTTCTCTTAGTTCTTTAACTAGTTTTCTCTCGGTTTACCTATATTTAGCTTTTTCTTAGTTTCTCCTCATCTAGCTTTCTCTTGGTTCCTCTTTATCAAGCTTTCTCTTAGTTTTCATAATCATAAAAACCCTTCAACAAACCCCTCCCAAATTCTTCAATTCAAAGACCCGTCTCGCCAGTCAACAATAAAGTCAGGTATCCACAGCTACATCTCCAGCCATCTGGACTTAGATTAAACCTCATATGCTACACAACTCCAGCATGATAATGTAAACTCCCATACACTAAGGTAAACCAAACTAATGAAACCAAAATCCCTTCAGAAGTAAACAAAGCATAACCTACCCTGACCCACTGACTCCAAGCGTCTTATGTATCAACTTCACCTGCAAATGTAGCCAAGTTTAATCACACCTTAATGAGAACTAACTGAGCCTCACTAACCCCAGGAAAGGTTAGAACGGTGTAAACCCTAGGATTCTCTCTCACTCAGCACCTCCATCAGACCTTCTGTTGGTGGATGAGAGTCCTGGGCTGGTGGATGAGGAGGAGGCTATGGGTGCTGGGGACATTTCTCCACATTTACCATCTGCTGTTCAGCAGCAGAGAGGCACACTGGTGTGGCACTTCTGTTAAAGATCTAACACTGTCAAACCCTTCTGCAACATGTCGGACGATCGTCACTTCAATGTCGTTGGATGAAAACTGATTCAAAGACTTGAAACGTTTTGAGATGACGAGTGCAGAGAGAGAGAGAGAGAGAGAGAGAGAGAGAGAGAGAGAGAGAGAGAGAGAGAGAGAGAGAGAGAGAGAGAGGTGGAGCCTACGTAGAGGCAGGGAGGCTGAGATGCCTTGCAGCATCACGACGACACCTCACGACACTTGTGTCGAGTCGGTGGCGTAACTCCCCCTTGCACAATTGTCCATGTGAAGGGCTGTTATCGCTCGGGTCAATGTTGAGTCTGGAGAGCAGTGAAGGACGTGGGGGGGTAAGGAGGGAAAAGTCTTGGGAGTGGAAAGGGTAGAGAGGGGGAGGCTAGAAAGGGTAGAAGATGATGTAGGGGAGAAGCGAGATCATGACTGGGGAGAGTCATAGTGGGCTTGTAAGTTATGAGCACTTTATGGCTAGTATAGGAAGTTGTTCTATCTCTTTCTGCTTCTGTCTCTTTGTCTATCCTTCTCCTATGAAAGAGTCCAAGTCTTTCCCACTTTTGACATCATTCTCCACCTATTCTCTCAAACTTCCCTTCCCTCCCTGCCCTATTCAGTGTCATAGGACTCTCCCCTCTGCCACATTATCCTCTCCTTCTTCCTCCTCCACCTCCACCCACCACAACACCACGATGGTTGAGGACACCGCAGCAGTGAGAATGACTACCATGGCAGCGTCCCCGGCGTCCAGCCACTGGTTGCTTCGGTCATCCGCTTCAGGAGTCCTGTGCACTGACAGCCACCTCTGGCTGACTCCGGCTGGAGGTGAGAGGATGTATGGTTGTTGAAACTCCTTAAGTTTCTCCACCAAACTTAACCCGCAAGATGAAACTTCTATGTTAATGTAATTCAAGTCATGAGTCCTTTAGAGACATCGAAGTTTCTGCGACTGATTATAATTTCTCATTAAATCGGGCCTCCTCAAATCAGTGGGAAGCTCCATTTCTAAGACTAAAGCTCTTTAGCTCCTAATGCTAACCACCTACCCACCCATCGCCTTGATAAAGACATATTCTAAAGGTCTCCATTAAGGATGTCGCTCGGAGCTGTAGTCTCTCAAGCTCGGAGCTTCACAAAAGCTGTTCTTGAACCTCTCGTCCTCAGGTTCGGCTGGCATAGTTGGTCACTCGCGGAGAGATAGATTACTGACCAGCCGATGGGGGTGGGTAAAGGAAAGCGAAGGGCCCGGCTGCTGTCAGGGAAGATATATCTTATCTTACCTCTTAAGCCATAAAGGAGAAATTTACAACCTCTGCGTCATTGGTTGTTAGAAAGGGGGAAGATAAAATCCCCTTTTAGCCACAGCAGCTGCGCAAGAAGGTCGCGTTCCCAAGAAAGATTGAGTTACTGCTGCTTCTACTGTTATGGCTAAACTTTGCTGTTGCTAATGGTTCCGTTCTGTCCCTCACCCAAGAACAACAGACTGCCTTGCTCGTGGTCAATGTCTCTCTCGGGAGCCTGGGAAGGGGAAAACTTTGTCCCCCGCGGACGTCTCATGTGGATGATGAAGTCTCAGAGACCTGTCATATTAGGGAGGAACAGGCAGTATCTTGTCTAGGTTATTCACATCTCTCATTGAGAAAACTGACGGATACGTATGTCAGATCTTTTCACAAGGGTGTGTTAGAGATGTAGTATATCCCTGATCTCTGGCAGCGAGATGTGTGTACTTCAGGTCTCTCTAATAGAAGACTGACGAGACTCCCTTTTGTATATCTCACAAGGGTCAATCATCCAGTGGACCTGAAGTCTCACAGGAACGAACTGACAAATGTCTCTCTCTCTTACATGGACTGTCTAAACAGTATTTCTAACCTATTTTTTTCAAGGAAGATGTGTAGACTGTGTCTCATATCTCTCGTATGAGGGAACTGGGAGGAGCGTTTACTTCCCATCTCTCAAATGGAGTAACAACGATTTGTGGGTCTCAGATCTCTCATACAAAGGGGCTTGGGGGACGCCTCTAAAATGAGAGGACTATAGGATTATCTTTTTTCACATACCTCGTGTAGAGGAAGAGAGGAATACTTTCAGCAAATTAGACAGAAATTGAGTGATATCTCTCGCAAAGAGGAGCGGAATAAAGTCTTTGAAGTCTCCCATAAGGAGAGACACATGTAGAGATAAAAGGAATATACGCCTTTTCACGTCTCCTCTCTCTCTCTCTCTCTCTCTCTCTCTCAGAAAAAGAATGGTAATATTTTGACTGAGGTTGTCAAGAAATACAGCATGAATTCAATAATGTTATGAAGATTCCCAAGTCCTTTTGAAGGTGAGGAACAAGGATGGGAGTTTAGGGAAGGAAAAAGGGTTGGACAGACCACCACCTATTTGCACTAAACAATTTTGGAGAAAAAAAAGTCATAATTATGATGATGGCATTCGGTGTTTAGTTAAGCGTTTGCATATTGGAAAAATCTTAGGAAAAGTTAGAAATATGATGGTGGTATTCGGTGTTTAGTGAATCAGTGAGAGGACTGTGACAGTGAAACGAAAAGGGGTTTTGGGAAGTCTTGACTGTGCTGTGTGTATACAGTGCTTCAGGGTTTGTACCGCACGTTTATGCAGTGACGGTAGTGTTTGTATGAGGGTAGAGGGTGGTACGATTGCGTTTGAGCGCGTCAGGGTTGCAAAATGACCCAGTGATCTTTCATATAAGCAAGTTAGACTGATGTTTAGCACAGATAAACTATGACGGAAGAGAAGGGACATTAGTCATAATTGTCGCGTGTATTTGAAGTCCCATTTGATGCTTGAAAAGATGAGTTAGTTAGGTATCAAGATGGTTGAGTGAATTGTGTAGGAGAATGATGATGAAAAAATGAAATAAGAACAAATGTCTCCAAGTCTGAAAGATGTAGGTGTCCATGAGCAACGGTACTGTAGAAGGAGAGAAAACTGGAAGCTGGAGAGGAGTACAGGCGTCTAGGCTTCGTCCTCGATGACGTCATCAGGTCATTTCGTCCGTCCTTGGCATTAAAGTCTGCTTGAAGAAACTCGGGTAACATACTCTACTTCTCTAAGCATCAGGACTTTTGGAACGAGTCGTCTGAGAGTGGAAGAAGAACTCTGCATGCAAACGAACCGTCAGGGTAAATGACCCCTTCACATCATTAGGCCACCATTGCCCTCAGGGAGTCTTTCTTGCTCCCGTCAGCAGAAAGTTCAGGGGAATTTTACTTCCAGGAGGTTCATTTTTGCCTAAGATGGACTGGAAAGAACCACAGTTGTTTACTGGGTAAGTCTGATGGCTCTTGGGTTTCTTGGGCTGTGTAGTTCCAACCTCCGCCACTAGGCGGCCATAAGAGAGTTGTCTTTGGCATTAAGCGCCAGGCAGCTCCAGTCGGCGCCGCTGACATTTCCGGGCAGCCTTGCCACTGAGGTGGCATTGTTTTTCTAATTCCTAACCAGGCGACCCGTCTGAGCCATTAGTTACCCAAAATTGACGAGCTAACTTCCTTTACGTCCATCCTGAAGCATCTGCAGGCAAATTGAGCTGCGGGCATAAAACTCGACTAAGCTTCTAAAACTCCTGTCGATACCCGAGGCTGGAGGAGGGTGGTGACGGTGGAGGCGACGCCGGGCTAAACATTCTTCCAGCCGAAGGGTCGGTCGTCCAGTGTCGCTCTACTGATGGCACTGCGACCGCCACGGTGATGGGAAATTGAAGGTTGCGGATGTGTGATAGATCGGCACGGAGATTGAAGGAAGACGGGAGGAAGAGGAGGAGGAGGAGGAAGAAGTACACTGGGTGACAGCGGAGACAAAGTGGTGAGTGAGTGAGTGAGTAAGAGTAGGGGAGAGAGGTGGATAGGGAAGAAAGAGGGATAGAGGGGACGAGGAGAGGACAAGTGGTGGTGGTGGTGGTGGAAGAGATGGGGCGCTGGGAGGGGGATGCTGATTGAGGGTTATGCAAGGGAATGGATGATGGACTCAGAACGAAGGACCGATACAGAGAAAGAGATAGATGGACACTTTGCTGGTCATGATGGAAGGGAGAGGGAAGTAAGGAGGGTAATGGATGAGGGAAAGGGAGAGAGAGAGAGAGAGAGAGAGAGAGAGAGAGAGAGAGAGAGAGAGAGAGAGAGAGAGAGAGAGAGAGAGAGAGAGAGAGAGAGAGAGAGAGAGAGAGAGAGAATGATGGAAAGGTGTCAAGAAGGAGGGAGAGATGGCGGAGGATGTGTAGGGAGGGTTGAGGGAGTGATGGATACTGAGGGCACGAGACGGTGGGCGCAAGAAGACCAGCAGAAACAAGGAAGATGAGAGAGACTTTATGCTCAGTGGCGTTGATGATAGAGGCAGTGGGTGGCGGGGGAGGACGGTAGGTGGCGGGGAGACAGTGGATGATAAGGGAATAGCGGGTGGTCGGGTGGACAGTGGGTGGTGGAGGAGAACAATGGGTGGTGGGGCAAGAGAGTGGGTGGTGGAGGAGGACAGTGGATGGTGGGGGAGGACAGTGGGTGGTGGAGGAGGACAGTGGGTGGTATGGTGATTACTGAGTGGTATCATGTGTTAAGTAACTGTCATGTAAGTGCTTTAACTTGCTGGGGACGACGGTACGACCCTTGAGCACGACGGTGCTCAAGGGTCGTGTCGTCGTGCTCAAGGGTCGTGTCGTGCTCAAGGGTCGTACCGTCGTGCTCAAGTGTCGTGTCGTGCTCAAGGATCGTACCGTCGTGCTCAAGAATCGTACCGTCGTGCTCAAGAGTCGTACCGTCGTGCTCAAGGGTCGTACCGTCGTGCTCAAGGGTCATACCGTCGTGCTCAAGGGTCGTACCGTCGTGCTCAAGGGTCAGACGTCGTCGAGGTCAAGTGTCGCACAGTCATGCCCATGGGGTTCATCCATCGCTCCAAACAGACAGACAGACAAGGCAGATAGATAGACAGACAGACAGATAGACAGAAAAAAAGACAGACATACATACAGACAGACAGACAGTAGACAGTGAAGGACAAACACAATGATGACACTCTGACACTACACCAAAACAAACGCAAGAGAACACCTAAGAGAACAGAGATAGTGGTATGCAAATGTAAGAGACACATGAAATATACAGAACATGTACATGGAATATACATAAGATACACATGAAATATACCTAAGATATACATGAAATATACCTAAGATATACATGAAATATACATAAGATATACATGAAATATACATAAGATATACATGAAATATACCTAAGATATACATGAAATATACATAAGATATACATGAAATATACCTAAGATATACATGAAATATACCTAAGATATACATGAAATATACATAAGATATACATGAAATATACCTAAGATATACATGAAATATACATAATCACCACTGTTGAAAATACCGTATCTTCCACCCGCCGACAGAGATACGATTACGCTGGGGACGTGACGTCAGACTTTCACACGCTGAATCACAGGAGAACAGAGAGAGAGAGAGAGAGAGAGAGAGAGAGAGAGAGAGAGAGAGAGAGAGAGAGAGAGAGAGAGAGAGAGAGACTCGCTCTACAAAATCTCAGAAAATGAGAAACAGGAGCGAGGGTCAATTTCGTGTTAGCCCCGTCTGTGATGGCGCGCCTGGGGGGGTGGGGGGTGAGGTGACGGGTGGAGGGGTGAGGTGGGGGGGTGAGGGGTTGTGGGGGGGGGGGGGGGGTCGGGCGGCGTCGGGCCCCCGAAATATTTGACCCTGCGGCCAACCTTGCCCGTCGTAAGGCCCACCCCACATTTTCTTATTGAATAATTTTGACCCCTCGGGATGTTGTGTTTTATGAAGATAAACCAGTAAAGCCGAGATCGAGGTGGAAGGGGAGGGGATGACGCCAGCTGGCTCAAGATGGAGTGATGTGGTTTATGGCGGGGCTGTGGTGATGGGGGTGATGGGGGTGGGTGATGGGTAGGGTGGATGGGTGGGTGGAGGGGAAGAGGACCACCAGTGACAACACTGGAAGCGGAGGTAGCAACACTGGCAACACCAGCAGCACTAACACCAGCAACACTAGTGGCACTAGCAACGTTGTTGGCAACACTGGTAACACCAGCAGCAGCAGCAGCCTTAGCAACACCAGCAGTAGTGCTAACACTAGCAACACCAGCAGCAGCAGCAGCCTCAGCAACACCAGCAGTAGTGCTAACACTAGCAACACTAGCAACACCAGCAGCAGCAGCAGCAGCCTTAGCAACACCAGCAGTAGTGCTAACACTAGCAACACTAGCAACACCAGCAGCAGCAGCAGCCTTAGCAACACCAGCAGTAATGCCAACACTAGCAACACTAGCAACACCACCAGCAGCAGCAACCGTAGCAACATCAGTAGTGCCAACACTAGCAACACTAGCAACAAAAGCACCAGTAGGAAGACTAGCAGTAGTAACACAAACAGCGGTCGCAACACAAGTAGCAAGACTAATGGTTGCAACACAAGCAACAGTGGCAACACTAAGATTCAGACTCTACAACGTACAGAGACATCACACATGTAGATCAGGCAGGAAGGGGACGAAAATTGCTTCGCTGTCTTCTTGGTTGGCTGGTTGGTTAGTTGGTTGGCTGGTTGATTAACTGGTTAGTTGGTTGGTTGGTTGATTGGTTGGTTAGTTGATTGGTTGGCTGGTTGGTTGGCTGGTTGGTTAGTTGGTTGGTTAGCTGGTTGGTTGGTTAGTTGGTTGATTGGTTGGCTGGTTGGTTAGTTGGTCGGTTGGTTAGTTGGTTGAGTAGTTGGTTGCATGGTTAATTGGTTGGTTGTTTAGTTTGTTAGTTAGGTTAGCTGGTTAGTAAGGCTTTAGTCCCATCAACTGCTGGGATCATTAACATACACAAAGACCGACGGAAAACTCTTGAAACACCATCCTTATGTAGTGAAGATGACTCATCCTTATGTAGTGAAGATAATTCATCCTTATGTAGAAGATAATTCTGACACTATATAACAATCTCGCTTTGTACACTTCCTCTGTGGAGGTAGTGAACCAACGGTTATCTAAGAATACAGCAGCTCACAGTCATCTGTTGTTTTTATTTCCGTTTTTCCGTTACGTACCGACAATGATAATAATTGCTCCCTTACCACTTTGATGTCGCATTTTTCCACTCCACTTCCAGCTCCATACTTGCTCTATCAACACTTAGCTCCTAATTCCTGTCTTTCTGATGCTCCCTCAGGTTACCAGTTATCAATACTATGCTTCTACTTCCTATCTCCCAGCTGCTTCCTTCAGTATCAACACAAGGCTTCTACTTCCTATCTCCAGCTGCTTCCTTCAGTATCAACACAAGGCTTCCACTTTCTATCTCTCAGCTGCTTCAGTATCAACACAAGGCTTCCACTTTCTATCTCTCTGCTGCTTCCTTCAGTATCAACACAAGGCTTCCATTTTCTATCTCCCAGCTGCTTCCTTCAGTATAGACACTTTCTATCTCCCAGCTGCTTCCTTCAGTATAGACACTTTCTATCTCCCAGCTGCTTCCTTCAGTATCAACACCCAATATCTAATCTCTGCTCCTCCGGTTGCTTTACCCCACTCCCAGCTTCAGAGCTTCTCGTTCCTATCTCTCGGCTGTAGCCTCTTGTACTCACATCCATTTCGTATCTCCTCCCAGCTGTTGAGCTGAGCGCTCACACCCAGCTCCTAGCTCCTACCTCTCAGCGGCTGACCATAGTGCTCTTGTTCAGTTCCAAGTTCCGTTTCTCTCGGTTGCTGCCTTTTGTATTCAAACCCCGCTCCTAGTTCCTATCTTCCAATATTGCAGTCGTCCCGTGGATTTCTTGCTGATGCACATGACTCTGACGAGTTCTGAAGATTTCAGTGTTGGATTTTCTCCTATATCCAGACGGGGAGTCTCGCTGCAATCCGCCTCTTGTCTTTCGTCTATTTCTACATCCCTCTGTGCAATGCGTGGACACATTTGGGTGCCATCTTGTACATCTATGGGTATGATCTGTCGCATATACCTGATAACCATTGATCATACACTTGATAGAAATCGATCCCTTATCATGTTTTTCTCATTCCTTCCTTCTTCCTCCTCCTCCTCCTCCTCCTCCTTCTTTTACGTCAAACAAAATTTTCAAATGTGTAGCGCATCGGGTACATTCCGCCCCTCCTGATATTCCCCTCATGGTTCGTGCTGACACAGTTATGCTGCTGTTGGCGAGCCAGCCACGACGATGTGTCCACACACACACACACACACTGTTACACTGCTGTTGGCGAGCCAGCCATAAAACACGTCACAGTGCTAGGAAGCACTGGAAGGTAAGCTTGATACATTATATGATCACAAATGCTACTGATCCTACTAAAGTCTGTAATGAAGATCATAGAAACAGGTCCAGTCGACGTGATCACAGAGATCAAACCAAAGATGAGATCACAGATATATAATTCACAGGATCACAGACACTGGCCAGCTTAACAAGGCTACAGAGATAACTGAAGAGAGCCTGGAAAAATAGATATTCAAATGAGATGACACAAAATAGACTAACGATAACAGAGTCATTTACGAAAACAACAAGACGATACAGAAATTCCCTTAAATGAGATTTAAGAAGTTATGACCTTAGGAACCCTACAGAAACAAATCCATTGAAGAAATGTGAAACTAGATAAAAATCAAGAACATTACTTGGCATCGTAATATCACAGACGAATAGCAAGACTCAAATGTGATATAAAAGAAAGGTCTTCAGATGATCTCCCCCATGACTCACCGCTGGTTCTCCTGTCTCAGGGATTTCGGTGAATCTCTTGACGTGGTCCTTGACGCCTTCAGGATATGGCGCAAGTCTTAGCTCTTTAAGTTTCCTTCTTTGGATTTTCTATCGCTCTCCGTTCACTAATGCATACCCTCCTCTCTAATCGCTCCAATGATGGATCAACTGCTCTCTTATCCTCTCAACAGTGGCGACCCACAGTGTTCCGTCCAGTCCTATGGCTTACTCTCTCTTTTCTCGCCACTAACAATATTTTTTCTTGGATCTCTCGCCCTAATTACTCTTACGTCAAAGATTCCCCCTTCTGTATAGTCCGACTCCTTCTCCCTTCTCTCGCTACTCCTGGGGTGAGGAAGGAGTGACCTGGTTAAATTTACTGGTGTAGATAATCAATTCTTTTTACTATATCCCTTTCTGAATCTCACTCGTTTCCCATTGTTGAATATCAGAACACAACAGTTTCAACGCTGTGGTATGAATATCACAAAATCTGCTTTCCAAGAGATGGGTGATACGTGGCTCAGTCATTTCTTTTGCCAGCAGTTAGTTCATATCTTACTAAGGTTTTATTTGCCCCAGCATGGTGTACTGTTCACATACCTGGGTTGACTGTTCCTCTATCTCTAAAAATCCTTCTGCCTTGTCAGCTCCCTAGCCATCACGTCTCTTTAGCCATCCCTCTCCATACACCATGAAGCTTCTTAGGTATAATTTCGGCCACTGTCTGTGTGTTCTCCTGCCATTAAGGCTTACGCTCATGGCACGCACCGGGCTGCTGCTTCCTATAGGTTTTGTGTGAAGACTAACCACTTGAGGATTGACCATTGTGACACTTCTTTTTCCCCTCGATCAGTGAATTTGGAGAATTTTCTTTCGTCTTTCCTTCTACCTATACAACTGTTCCACCTGAGAGTCGGGTCCATAAACACGCTTAGGAGGAATAAATACCTTCATCTATTTTTTCTTATTTTCTGTTTTTCTTTCATCCGAAATGGCCATGATTTGGACATATATCTGCCCATGTCATGGATGTTACTATCAAAATCATGGAATTCTCTCCATCAAACTTGATCATGGACTATATCAATAAGTTTGGTTTTAGAATGGCAAAGACGAAAACAGTCCCAAGACAACTTCAACACTGCAAGGTATGAAGTAAGCTGAAAGAATCTCATTTTCTTTCTGTAATACGACCATCGACCACAAACACTTGCCCTTAGAAAAAATGCATTCAAACAAGACAACAGAAACTGACCTATGCATAAGGGTACTGATGCTACTAAGAACAAAGGCAAATCTGTTACTAAGAACACAGAATCCTACCCTGCAAGATAAGCACAGAAACCTTTCATCTTATGGGATGGTAATTACTGGACCATTTATGAAGCCAAGACACCAACGTTTCCCATTATCCACACAAGTTTCAAGCTCTACAATGATTAGAACGCAAAAATGCAAGGAGTATCAAAAGACCAAAGAATATTGTTCAGTGCTGTTATGTATCTAATGACACTAGGGTTTATGTCAGTCAGTTTGTAGGTATAAAGAGATTCTCAGGAATAGCTACTGATTCCTGTGGGTTCCAAATTAATGTGCTTAGGTTAAGCAACTACTGAGGATTCAGGACGAATTCTCAGTAAATTTTAAGGATGTAGGTTGTGTGTAATAGCTCCTGAATGTTACTTGAGACTCCTGAGACTCCTGAAGTCACACTCATTAGGTTTAGAGTCAGGAAGTCACACTTAGTAGATTTTAAGAGTCGTGAAGTCACACTCACTGGGTTCTGAGAGTCCTGAAATCACATTCAGTGGGTTTTGAGAGTCCTAAAGTCACACTCAGTACGTTTCGAGAGTCCTGAAGTCACACTCAGTGGGTTTTTAGAGTCCTGAAATCACACTCAGAACGTTTCGAGAGTCCTGAAGTCAGACTCAGTGGGTTTTGAGAGTCCTAAAGTCACACTCAGTACGTTTCGAGAGTCCTGAAGTCACACTCAGTGGGTTTTGAGACTCCAGACATCATGTTCTGCAGTTTTGATGCTACTGTAGTCACGTGTAGCAAGTCTCGAGAGCCCTTTGATCACGCTAAGCAAGACCTGAGGGTCACTGAGACGCATCAAACAATTTCTAAAGGTTTTCATAATCATGGAGAGTACTCTGAGGACTGTGGAAATATGCTGGCAGTTTTTGATCCCAGAGGCACGTTTAGCAACCCTTCAACGTCTTTTGGAGTTAGCAACGACTGAATGTCCTGGACGTATTCAGAAACTGAGGGTTCTGGAAGTCATGTCTGGCAACCCATTAGGGTCCTGGACGTAATCCAGCAAATCTCGAGGGTCCTGGAAGTCATGTGTGGCAACAGTTGAAGGTACAGTATATCCAGTTGGAGGTATATCCAGCAATCCCGATGGTCATGGAGTCACGTCTAGCAGCCCTTGAGCGTCATGGGGTTACGAAAGGTCACGTTCTGGTAATTTCTGAGAGTCTTGTAGTTATATCAATCAACTCTGACTGCTCCTAGAGTCGCCTCTAGCAACTCACACGGCTTTTGAATCTACTTTCACCAATCGTGAGGGCTGTAAAATCACAATTCAAACCTGCTCTACGACAGGAGACGCATTCAGATCTGAAGGGTCTTGGAGTTATGGTCAGAAACTCTTACGCGGCCTAGATTCCCCTCCGGCAACGCTTGAAAATCCTCGTATTACACCCAATAACTCAGGGCCTTGGAGTTACGTCTGACAACCTCTCAAGGTCCTTGTGTCGTGCTTAACAATATATGAGAGCTCTGGAGTCACATCCAATATCTCTTTAAGGAGCCTGAGGTCAAGCCAAGAGATCTTGAAGTGTCGGGCGACTATGATGAATTTTTCATTAGCGTATAACAACCTTCGAATATCTTGGTGTCATGTCCAGTAACCCTGAGGAACCAGTAGTCACGTCGTACAACCCGTGTGGTGTCTTGAAGTTCCGTCTGACATATTTGGAACCGACTGAATCACAGCTGTCAACTTCTTTGGGTGTTGACGTCAAGAAGAGCTACTCCTGAAGCTACCATAATCACGGTAACGCTTCCTCTTGGAGGGGTTTGAGGTCGTGTCTAGGCAACTCTTGTGGTCCTCAAGAAATTCTACCAATCTTTGAGGGTCCTTGATTTCCCCAACAAGAGTTCTGAGAATATTGAAGCCATATCTAGGAAATCCTTAGGGACTTGGAGTTAGCCTCTAGCTGCCCTAGAGGGCTCTTGATTCACGTCTAGAAACTATTCGGGTCCTGGAATCCAGTGTAGGGACATCGGAAGACCAGTTGGTCAGTGACGAGGTTATCCTCCGAAGGATAGTAAATGACAATCCAAATATCTGATCTAGATGGGTGCGAATAAGATGGTAACGAACACTACCCCCACGCACGCACCCACCCACACACACACACACACACACACCCACCCACACACACACACACACACACACACACACACACACACACACACACACACAACCGCTCCATCCAGTGTCTAAGATGGAAGGATAATAACGAAGAGGAAAAAACATTTTAGACGGAAAAACGAAAGAAAGGGATAAAGAAATAGATCTAAATACACCTACGGGGCAGCGTAAGGGAGCTAAAGAGTTCTTGAATAAGGCTTGATTTTTGAGGGCTCTACTAACCTAGACAAAAATCAGGTCCTGATGGTGCTGGCTCAGGTCTAATAAGCCCTGAGTGATATAGATTGTCCCGGCGTCCCTGCCGGCCCTGGAAGTGTGTCCCGCGACCCGTCAGTTCTTGAGTTATTGCGAACAGTTAAAAAGTTTTCTAATTTCCCTTCAGCATTATCACATACAAACACCTGCCACGTGAGTTGTTTCCCCTCCTACGGCCGCTACAAGCTACAGACCTCCATTCATTCTTGTCTACGTTTCTTCCTTCATTCATCACTACCTTCAGTCCTTTCCTTCTTCATTAGTGGCTTAACTGCCTACTTAATTCATTACCGTACATGAAATTTATAATTTCTCATCGACCAATTTTCTTCTGCCTTTTTTCTCTCTCATATCTTTCTTAACGTTCATCCATTCTTGTCTTCGTTTATTCCTTCATTCATCACTACCTTCAGTCCTTTCTTCTTCATTAGTGGCTTAACAGCCTACTTAATTCATTGCCGTACATAAAATTTATAATTTCTCATTGATTAATTTTCTTCAGTCATTATTCCTCTTATTTTTTTTTAAAAGAATTCATCTTCAATCTTTCATTTTCTCTATTACGCATTCCTACTTGCCTTCATATATGCTTTAATTCTACCTGCCTTCGTTAAGCTGTTTTCCTCACTATTTCTTTGCTTCCCATTCTCATTAAATCTTACCTTTCCTGACTTAGTTCTTTCCTTTTCCAGTTCCAACCACCATTTCTTCTCCTTGTCCTATCCTCGCCCACTCTCTCCTGCCTTCACTCATCCTTCCCCACATCACTCACTCTAGCCTGTTCGCTCCAGTTCCCTCATGGATCAAGCCTTTTGTCATTCTCTCTTTCTAACTCCGATTTTCTTTTTCTCATTTTCTGTCTCCTCTTGTTTGTGTAGGGAGAAGGTCTTGACAGAGGTAAGAGCGGCGTCACTCTCTAGCAGGGGTGAGGGATCTGAATATCATCAGTCTTACTAGACTGATGTTGCTCCAGGTCAAAGTGGGTCTTCAAGTCTTCATTGGCGTTGTGGATGATGTCTGGTTAGTGGAAGCGACACCATCCCACACGCAGGAGGCTTGGTGTGGTCGCGGGGAAAAAAACTTTCCCCCACTTGAGTTATCTCTTGCGTTCATTACCTTCAAGAGATCTAGGGGGGTTCCTCCGCTCCCCACTTGGTTCCAGGGAATACCAAGTACGATTATCTAAAGAACGAAAACATGAAATTTTATAACTGCTGGGTCAGAGAATGTGACATCAGTAGAGATTCAACTTTACTGTTAAGGATCTGAATGTGAAAAAGTAACTTCCTAAATATGATTTTCCTTTAAAGGGACTTTTGACTGGTAACTTTTTACTTGTAACTTTCGCACTTAACACAAGAGAAATACTAATGAGATGAGAAATAGACTCGTTTTGTATGTTATAGACCTTACTGGACCTAGGCTCCTGCTCCTCTAAGACAGGCCTTCCAAACCCACCGATATGTTCAGTACAGGACCCTCCGTTCTGCATCTGACCAAGCATACAGATGACACATATCCTGCAGGGAAGTACTCAGGCTGAGATGGAGGCCCGCGAGCCAAAACTCCCAAGTGTATTGGCAGTATATGATCCAGATGGACATGGGTGACGACATGGAGACGTGGGTGACGACATGGAGACGTGGGTGACGACATGGAGACGTGGGTGACATGGGGACGTGGGTGACGATATGGAGACATGGGTGACAACATGGAGACGTGGGTGACGACATGGAGACGTGGGTGACGACATGAAGACATGGGTGACGACATGGGGACGTGGGTGACGACATGGAGACGTGGGTGACGACATGGAGACGTGAGCGACAACATGGGGACGTGGGTGACGACATGAAGACGTGGGTGACAACATGGGGACGTGGGTGATGACATGGAGACGTGGGTGACGACATGGAGACGTGGGTGACGACATGGGGACATGGGTGACAACATGGAGACTTACACACACACACACACACACACATTCATACTCACTGGTCGTGGAAAGCATTGGATTACCTCGAAAAAGTCATAAACATGATACTATACTGCCTTGTGCCACATAAAGTTCCTGATCCAGGTGAAATTTCTCCATATTTGCTGAAGATGTGGGCAGACACGCCTCACAGACTAAGTGAAATGTTGTTCAATTCGTCGTTGGAGAAATGTAAAGTGCCAAGGGAATGGAAGAAGGCAAATTTCAGACCTGTGTCAAAGAGAGGAGATCGGGAAGAGAGGTTGAACTACAGATCAGTCTACCTAACGATGGTGGGTCTGTAAAGTACTAGATAAGATAGTCATGAAGCAAATAGGTGACTACATGCAAAAGAGAAATCAAATAAGGGAGAGATAGCAGGGATTCGGGTACGAAATATCATGTGTAATGAACGTCTTAGATCTGATATAAGATGGTGAGATCAGTTTTAGAAGGGAGGGAATGAATGGTGGGTGGGTGGATGGTCTGTATGTGGACTGCCAGAAACCGTTTGACAAGGTACTAAATAAGAGGCTATTAGATTAGCTGGATCTCCAGGCAGGAATAAGGGAGAGACTGCCTCGTCGAGTAGCAGAATGCCTTAGTGGAAGGGAACAAAGGGAGGATGTCAGAGGAGCCTTCTCAAAATGGGATGAGGTCACCACTGGCGTCCCACAGGGTACTGTTCTGGGACAGCTCCTCTTCCTGATCTATGTGAATGATTTGGCAGAAGAATTGGACTCTTACTTGAATGCGTCTTCAGGAGATGCTCAGGTCATGAGAGAGGTAGAATGAGAGGAGGATTGCATCAGCCTATAAGTGGACCTAAATAAGCTTTAAGGATGGTCTGACAGAAGGTCGATGAAATTCAACTAAAGGAAATGCTAAGTAATGAGGATGGCAGATAGTGAAAAGAGGCTTGGATACTAATCTAATTTAATGGAAATGAGCAGCAGCAGAGATCTGTGTTAGAGGGGGTTCTTGGGAAGACTCTCCAACCCAACGCCAAAGTCACACCTTAGGGAAATGGCAAACAAGACGAACTATCTTTTCATGTTAGTTAAGACGGTACGGGAAACTGAGGCAGTAATCAAGGGCTCATTAACGCTATCTATCTATCTATCTATCGATCTATCTATCTCTATCTCTCTATCTCTCTCTCTCTCTCTCTCTCTCTCTCTCTATATATATATATATATATATATATATATATATATATATATATATCCTAGACTAAGCCAGGGACCCATTTCATCGCCCAACCCATTGGGGAGGATGAACAGCCGGGTTAACTGTGGATCGACTGCTGCAACCACGATTCGAACCCATACGCTCGACCCCGAGCTGCCCGTGAATGCTGATAACTATCATGATAGCTCTCGAGTATATATGGATAAGGATATTTTCAAGAAGCTGTCCACAATCAACATGAGGTCCCCACACTTGCAGAAGCACAAAAGGCAACAGAAAATGTGAAGACGAGTCAGCATACATGGTACCAGCATTAAGATAGCTGAGTTCCGGGGTCGTGGAAGAGAGAAGGGTGGAGGGTGATGTGATCACAGCTTTTAAGCTTTTAAGCCAGCTTGATGACGTCAAAAGTGAACAGTTAGTTCTTCGATAAATGAAGGGATAGAACAACCAGAGGACATACCATGAAACCAAGCAAGAGGCTTGTAAGAAAAGAAGTCAGAAAGTATTTTTTTTATGGCGAAAGTGTACTGGATGACTAGAATAAGCTGAATGAAGAAAGTGGGAACATAGACAATATACAGAATAGGTACGATAGAAGGAATAAGCTGAATAAAGAAAGTGGGAACATAGGCAATATATAGAATAGGTACGATAGAAGGGAGGGTTTAAGAGAAGTACATTACAGTACAAAGAGGTAATTAAACACTCACACACACACATACACACACACACATACACACACACACACACACACACACAAACACACAAACACACACACACACACACACACACACACACACACACACAAACACACAAACACACACACACACACACACACAAACACACAAACACACACACACACACACACACACACACACACACACACACACACATCTGGAAACACTATAGCACCACTTCGGGACGGGAGTCATAGATACCAAACACCCTCTTATTTCCAGCTTATAGCTTCACCCTACGTGCTGTTTTAGCGCTATTACCTAAAATGTAGCGGAAATTTCAGCTATACGTCTCCGTCCTTTGGAGCTACAGTAATGATAAATGGAGGAAAGAAATTCTCCAAGAAACATTTCAGGCTTCCAGGTTTAAAGACATCCAGGATGATGTGAGAAGCACTAGGTACACAAGGTTTCCGACTAACACACTACTTGGCGTGCATTCTGTCCTTCACAACGAGTTTCTGGTCAAACGAGTTTCTGGTCAACCTGTCTTTGGCATCGGATCACATGAGGTCGACCTGTCTTTGGCATCGGATCACACGAGGTCAACTTGTCTTTGGCATCGGATCACGCGAGGTCGATCGGTCTTTGGCATCGGATCACAGGAGGTCAACTTGTCTTTGGCATCGGATCACACGAGGTCGACCTGTCTTTGGCTTCGGATCACAGGAGATCGACCTGCTTGTGGCGTCGGATCACAGGCGATGCCAAGGGAAAACCTCAAAAAACTCTCTTTCCTCCAACACACATCCGCCTATCTTCTCCCTCCAAAACAACTACAAATGCGGTATTTTGTGAGGCTAAGAATTCCTCTACCCTACGTATGTGTGACAACCTGCCTTCTTCTTATGTTAGTGTTCTTTAAAGTCTTGGGCCAAAGGTATCTCTAACAGCTCTCGTCACAGTGGAATATCCACTTTTTAAAAGAAGTGAGATGTTGTCACATTGGAATATCATCCTTCTGAAAGAAGTGGGGTGTTTCCACAGTGGAATATCATCCTTTTGAAAGAAATGGGATGTTTCCACAGTGGAATATCATCCTTTTGAAAGAAATGGGATGTTTCCACAGTGGAATATCATCCTTTTGAAAGAAATGGGATGCCGCAGTGAAAATCCACTTTTTGATGGAAGTGTGATGTTGTCACAGTGGAATATCATCCTTTTGAAAGAAGTGGGATGTTGTCATAGTGCTATATCAGGTTAAACGTTGAACTTAAAGCAATGGACAAATTTCTCTGCTTAAGAGATATGCTCTATAAGGATGGTAGAGGGAAACCCGAAGGTGATAGTAATCTTGAGAAAGGGAATAAATATGTCAGGGTCGTACAGAAACATTCAGGTAAATGGACTAAAATTAAGTGTCGAGTGTGCGGAAGTTTGCATAAAGGAATCAATCATTCCAACTCTGATATAATGATATCAAGTCTATCTATCTATCTGTCTATCTATCTATTTATTTATCTATATATCCATCTGTCTGTCTGTCTCTGTCCGTCTGTCTGTCTGTCTGTCTGTCTCTCTCTCTCTCTCTCTCTCTCTCTCTCTCTCTCTCTCTGTATATAAATATATATATCCCTGGGGATAGGGGAGAAAGAATACTTCCCACGTATTCCCTGCGTGTCGTAGAAGGCGACTAAAAGGGGAGGGAGCAGGGGGCTGGAAATCCTCCCCTCTTGTTTCTTTTTAATTTTCCAAAAGAAGGAACAGAGAAGGGGGCCAGGTGAGGATTTTCCCTCAGAGGCCCAGTCCTCTGTTCTTAACGCCACCTTGCTAATGCGGGAAATGGCGAATAGTTTGAAAGAAAGAATATATATATATATATAATATATATATATATATATATATATATATATATATATATATATATATATATATATATATATATATATATATACATATATATAGCACTAGCAACCGATGGATTTTCGCAGGAGAACTGAGTGAGAAATGATGTCGTGGAGGGGATACATCGTGTGAAAATTCAACAATAAAATGCATAAAAGATAGAATCCTTCAGGATCATTTGGTCATGTAGGATGTATGGCTAATGATAAAGTCTTCCAAAGAGATATACATACATCTGACGGCACAAGGGGGAGAAGGAGCAAGATAGTGGCAGAGATGGATTGAGGCAGCGAGAGAAGCGATTAATGTTAGAATAGTCCAGATGAGGAAGCCATAGTTAAAGGTTCGAGGCAGCGGACGTGCTTTGAGTATACAAGACAATGTAGATTGAGACGTTTGATCTTACTTGATGAGCCAACTTAAGATACACACTGGAAAAAAGCGGTAAGAATTTGTGGGGAAGTTAATGGTTAGGAGGAAGAGTAAATGTATTTGCATCTTCTGCACGAGAGTGAGTGAATGGTCATATCAGAGATCGCAAACCCACTTCCGCCTCTAATCTCAGCTCAGACATGGAACATTTGATTTCCTTAACATCACAACTGAGAACGAATTTCCTTCAGGGATTATACCGGCTGGAGTCGGGAGGATTATCACATGACGGCACACGCAGCAGCTGAGTGGAGAGTCTGACTTGCCATATCTTGACGTAAAACAGAACCAGTCTTATCTTGTTGACGGACTTTCAGGGATCCAATTAGTTCCTCGCGCACCAACGCACACATTGCGGGATATTCCCGCTCTAAACCCGTGGAGGTGAAGCGCTTTCATCTGCGACTGCAAGAAAAAAGAAAATGAAAAAAGAATGTATTCCGCGATCATTCACGTATGCTGGACTACTGCGCATGTGCGCACTCGTTTACGAATCTGCTTGTAGTCTTGGTGGGAAACGCTCAGAGCTAATCTTGGAGCAGATATGAGTTCACTCACGAGTCTTATGCTTAAAAGGTGAAACGTTTAAGTAAATGCCATTAAGTATAAATGCAATGAAGCGTTTTATTCCCTGCGACTATTATCAATTTTGATTTAGCTTCCATCATTTCAAAAAGTGTTTGAATCTTTCCTCCAGTTCCATTTCCACGAACGCCTTGAATTTCATAGTCTTCTCTCAGGTCCTCAGTATAGCTTTGGTGCGGCAAGATCCAGCGTTGCTAAGCTCTGGTCATCGTCTACGAGAGGCACAGAAGAGTCATATGACATAGCCATTGATATGTATCGAGAGCTACCGACAAGGTATGGCATCGGGCTCTCATCTCTAACCTCCTTCTCCTCTTCTGGCTCCTCTCCCTCACTTAGTTCCTTCATACTTGGCTTCCTCTCCAGACAACTTGTGATCGTGGTTGTTGATGGCTCAGCCTTTTCCCCCCTTTACCCTATCAACAACGGTGTCCCCCCCATCCCCTAAACTCCCCAGCCTTTCAAATCAACGATTCTCTTTCTCCAACCGATAACCAGATGCCCTCATACGGTGACGACCCAACGCTGCATTTCACCACTTCCCTCAAATCCACTCCATCATGTCTCTCTTGATCTGCGTTTTCTTTCAAGACAAAGTCCTCTAGATACTTGGACTTGAACAGGATACCTGTGTGGGGTAAAGTTTAATGTCCGTGAATCCCCTTTGTTGATCCGATCTGCAAAACCCAATCGCTTCTTTCCCACCTCTTCTAATGGATCTGTAATTCCACCACTCACCACAGTAAACACACTTGGTATCGCTGTCACGTCGAACTTATCTTGGAGACTCCACATAACGGGAATAGCCATGTCTGCCTCTACGACGCTGGGTGATCTTGTTCACATGACAGTAGACACTTCAGAGTAAAAATAAATTCCTCTGACGACAATTAATCTATAATTAGTCCTGGAACTGAGATTCGAAGGCTGCCATAGGTCGAGCTCACATAGGCTGGAATCCTGTTGACAGCAGTCGGTCCACAGTCAACCCAGGTGTTCATCCTCCCTCAGAGAGTTGGTCAATAAGATGGGTACCTGGCAGAGGCTAGGGTATATATATATATATATATATATATATATATATATATATATATATATATATATATATATATATATTGCCTTGATTAGGGTATTCAGTTGCCCTTGCCGTCTTAGCTACCCTAAAATGACTATTTGAAATCAAAACAAATGTCTCAGGATCTAGCTTGGGCAGAGGGCCTCTGTGGAAATCGAAAAGCAGGAGGATGGTGTAGGCGGACCATGGTAGAGCCTAGAGGGTCTTCCAGTGTACAATAGACAGGTCACAGTGTAGGCTAGCTCAGTGTGACGGTCACACAGGCAAGAAACTGAGACGGAGGGGGGATGGTTTAGTGGTTACTGTGACGCAGCACATCGTTGTGACGCAGCTGACACCACTAGTGACGCAGCTGATACCGTGACGCATACTCAAGCTGCGTAACACAGGGTGACTCATGTGACGATGTGATGCCTATGTGCGCCACACAAGGTAATGCATTTGAGACGCTATATTCACATGTTGAATCTACAGTGACGCACACACGCACACAGTAGCTGAACTGGAAATAGATATCTTGCAGAAATATCTATCGCGTTCTTTTTCCGGGTTTGGTTAACTAGTAGTTGGGCGGGAGCTGATGTCACCAACCCGGAGTGAGAATGGGGTCATATGTTGAATAAATAGCCAAACGGGGTCACTCACTGACCCCGACCACACATATGTAAACCCACAGATGTAAACTGCCACGAGCTGTCTTCCTATTCCCATGTTGTCATGAATTACTGATTATCTAATTACCGTCGCTTAACAAGCAGCCAATTGAGTCTCAAAACCTAATATCCGTGTGGCAATATCTTTCTACAAATAGCTATGGCTTAATAGCCCCACCTCTGCAAATAGCAGTATGTTAATAGCGTTCTATATTCAGACGGGCACTATATACACGTACTTATATTCAGACGTGCACTATATACACGTACTTATATTCGCTCACTGATTACCACTTACAAACCGTCATGAACTACTGATACACGTAACCTTAGTTTCAGGTCGGGCCTAGATACACGTACTTATATTCTGACGTGCACTATTATACAACGTCCTTATATTCAGGACGTGCACTATATTACACGTATTGTATTCGCTCACTGATTGCCACTTACAAGCCGTCATAAACTACTGGCTACTTACAAAAGTAGCTCGGCACTTACAACCTTCCTTTAACCACATAACTAACAAGCAAGAGCAAATTAGCCACGTCTGTAATAGTGTTATACAGAAGGAGCCCCGAGCATTATATAATTGGTTATTATCTAGAAGTGCTATAATATCGGAGGGAAGAATAATGGCAGTGCCGATGTATCGGTGGCCCGATCGTGGATTAATTACCCGATTCTCCCAAGGGTCGATGGGTCTTGGAGGGGGAGGGGGGTTGGTTGGTGGGGAGGAGGTTAATATGGCCTCATTTATGAGATGTATGAGTACATGGAGGAGGACGATGGGAAATAAATTGTAATAAGACTTATGAAGTAGGGCAGTGTTGCAAACGGTGGTGTTTATGAGGCGGGGCAGTGTTGCAAACGGTGGTGTTTATGAGATGCAGTGTTCAGAACGGTGATGTTCATGAGGTGCAGTGTTCAGAACGGTGGTGTTCATGAGGTGCAGTGTTCAGAACGGTGATGTTCATGAGATGCAGTGTTCAGAACGGTAGTGTTCATGACGGGTAGTGTTCATCACGTGGGAAGAGTTATAGAGAAAGAAAGAATACAAGAATGAAGTGAAGGTGGTAGATGAACGAAGGCTAATGTTAGGAAGGAAAGATGATGAAGAGAAAACGGGAGAGTGAGGGAGGGAGCGAGGTGGAGGGGAGAGGGGAAGAGGACCCAAGCAACAGACGTGGAGAGGAGGAGGAGGAGGAGGAGGAGGGAGAAGAACAAAGATGAGAAGAGGAGAAGTAAAAACCCAGAAAGCCGGAAGGGTAGAAGAAGAAGAAGAAGGAGAAGAAGAGGAAGAAGAAGAAGAAAGAAGAAGAAGAAGAAGAAGAAGAAGAAGAAGAAGAAGAAGAAGAAGAAGAAGTATGAGAAGAAGACGAAGAAGAAGGAGGAGGAGGAGGAGAAGCATAAGGAGAAGACGAAGACAAAGAAGTAGGAGGAGATGAAGAAGAAGAAGAAGAAGAAGAAGAAGAAGAAGAAGAAGAGGAAGAAGAGGAAGAAGAAGAAGAGGAGGAGGGGAAAGAACATAGGATAAGAGGATAGAATAAAGATGACTTGGGTACGAGTATTTCCTGGGGAGTGAGGCTAGCGTGTGTGTGTGTGTGTGTGTGTGTGTGTGTGTGTGTGCAGTAATAAGCCCCTTGCTCCCCTGGCGGTCATGTCACGCACCTCAAGACCCACACAACAATTCGTGACCACCACTTCGTACATACACCAGTCACACACAGCAGTTTGTAAGCCTAGCTGTCTTTACATACTGAGATACGCATATATATATATATATATATATATATATATATATATATATATATATATATATATATATATATATATATATATATATATTGGAAAGGATCACAATTTTGCGCGTGATCAAGTATTTTCCTATGAGTCCACGGGGAAATGAAACACGATAAGTTCCCAAGTGCACTTTCGTGTAATAATCACATCAGGGGAGATACAAGAAAGAAATATAACAGTCAGTTGATGTACAACGAAGAGACGTAGCTAGGAAGCCATTAGGTAAACAAGTGACTGTCCAAAACCAATTACATGGACAATCAGTTGTTTACCAAATGGCTTCCTAGCTATGTCTCTTCGTTGTATATCAACTGACTGTTACATTTCTATCTTGTATTTCCCCTGATGATGTGAGAATTACACGAAAGTGCACATGGGAACTTATCGTGTTTCATTTTCCCCGTGGACTCATAGGAATATATATATATATATATATATATATATATATATATATATATATATATATATATATATATATATATATATATGTATATTCTCTCACACATGTCCGCCGCTTCCCAAGCTAGCAAGGTAGCACAAGCAACAGACGCTAGAAGTAGCCTCATGTGCTCACCTCACTTCACCTCGCCAGCTGTCATGTATAATGCACCGAGACCAGCAGGCCCTCACCATCCCCAGCCAAGCCCCACACACCTTGGCCATTCCTCTGTAACGCTCTTGTGCTTCTTATTTCCTCTGTGTCTTGGTTCCCTCCCGTCCGTCTGTTCTCCTCCTCCTCCTCCTCCTCCTTGTATGTCTTTTCCAGCCGTTATTGCTTCATCTGGTGGATCTCGAGTATTTCGTCTCGTTAATCTCCCCGATATTCTCGTTATTCTTTAGCTTTAATCTCGCGGGGGCCTCGTTCACCATCGTTAAACGCTCTCTCTTCTCTCGTTCTTGTTTCATCTCCTGATATTTTTCAGCTGCGAGTCTTTTTCGCTAAGCTTCTCGTCTCATTTATCTCCCAACTCAATTTGTCTCTTCTCGTCTTGCTTGTCTGTCTCTCCCCTTCATTCTTGCCGCATTTCTTTCCGACTCATTTCCTATTCCATTTATCTCCGACTCCTTATCTCTCTCCCTACCATAGTTTATCATCCCCTCGATCTCAGTCTTCGTTCGTTCTCTTCGTGTTCTTCCATCAAGTAATTTGAGCAAACTTCCTCCCGCCTTTTTAGGAAAGAAGTCTAAATTCAACATTAGTAAGAACATTGCCAGCAATCGTTGTGTAAGATTTGACGTTTGAATATCGCCAACACTGAAGGGTAAAGTTATACCTACTGAATATCGCTAACACTGAATAGTAAAGTTATAACCACTAAATATCGCCAACACTGAAGGGTAAAGTTATAACCACTAAATATCGCCAACACTGAAGGGTAAAGTTATACCTACTGAATATCGCTAACACTGAATAGTAAAGTTATAACCACTAAATATCGCCAACACTGAAGGGTAAAGTTATAACCACTAAATATCGCCAACATTGAAGGGTAAAGTTATAACCACTAAATATCGCCAACACTGAAGGGTAAAGTTATACCTGCTAAATATCGCCAACACTGAAGGGTAAAGTTATAACCACTAAATATCGCCAACACTGAAGGGTAAAGTTATAACCACTAGATATCGTCAACACTGAAGGGTAAAGTTATAACCAGTAAATATCGCCAACACTGAAGGGTAAAGCTATAACCACTAAATATCGCCAACACTGAAGGGTAAAGTTATAACCACTAAATATCGCCAACACTGAAGGGTAAAGTTATAACCACTAAATATCGCCAACACTGAAGGTAAAGTTATAACCACTAGATATCGTCAACACTGAAGGGTAAAGTTATAACCACTAGATATCGTCAACACTGAAGGGTAAAGTTATAACCACTAAATATCGCCAACACTGAAGGGTAAAGTTATAACCACTAAATATCGCCAACACTGAAGGGTAAAGTTATAACCACCAAATATCGCCAACACTGATGATTAAAGTTATAACCACTAAATATCGCCAACACTGAATATCTTAGGACCGACCTCTACTTTACATAAAGATAATAAAGTTATTGTTCGCCCTTTCTCACGTTGGCGAGGTAGTGCCAGGAACAGACGAAGAAAGGCCTCATTCGCTCACATCCATTCGCTAGCTGTCATGTGCAATGGAACCGAAAACACAGCATCCCTTATCCACAACCAGGCCCCACGGACCTTTGCATGGAGTCTTCCAGCTGCTTCACATTGATAGCCCCTCTGTCTATCTGTCTGTCTGTCTGTCTGTCTATCTATCTACCTATTCCAGCTACGTCTCTTCGTTGCATATCAACTGACCGTTATATTTCATTCTTGTATCTCCCCTGATGATGTGATTATTACACGAAACTGCACTTGGGAACTTATCGTGTTTCAATTCCCCGTGGACTCAGGAATATATATATATATTGTAACGGTGAAGTCCACCATTTACCTTCCTACGTCGGCGAGTGTAAGTGAAGTGCATAAATCTTACATAGCTGAGATCTGATCGCTGGCTGAAGACTTGGGGCTGCCCCTTTATATTTCCAGAGTGCGGCTCTGAGTCACAAGACGCGGGCACAAGCTGCAGGTGGGAGCAAAGTCAGTGTCGTAACGGAGATAGACGACTCTCTCGATGGCCCAGCAATATCACTGTTTCTCTCGACTCTAAAATCCAATATCGCACTAGTCCCCCGGCAAGGCGGGATATTTGAGCCGGGCGTTTGATTGTAAATGCACTGGACGTCGCTCCCGTTGTTGCATTCATGCATAAAACCCGAACGAAAACTCCGCCATACTCTGTCCCGCTTCGCCGATGCAAGAGGTGCGCGCGCTCGGCCAACGGCACAGCGTTTGAGGATCAACGGCTGTCCCCGATGGTACATTATGACCCAACGCCTCCGTCAGGCTGCGCGTATCATGCAGCAAATGGCGCTGGTTAACAACGACGCTGTCAGGCTCGGCCCCCGGGCGAGAGATGGGGGGAGAGAGAGAGAGAGAGAGAGAGAGAGAGAGAGAGAGAGAGAGAGAGAGAGAGAGCGCCAGACCTCACGAAAAGCGTCTGCCGGTTTGCATTTTATGCCTCCATACTCCGTCTCAACATTTTGGCCGGAGAATTACACCAATGCGACGGTTCTCAAGGCATAAGTTGTGGTTCTACTACGTAGCTTCTTCAGGGAAGATGTGTTGTTCGCGGACGTCGAAGAGTGAGTTTGGCCAGTAACTCCTGCTAATGACGTTGTTCATGGTTCACTCTTGTGTTATCCAGAGGAAGAGGATATATAAGCAGGTAGGTTCCCCCTCTCCATCCACAATGGATGCCTGTTTCTAGGGCTTTCATCAATGGCATTTCTGAAAATCACGAGAGAACACGCAGTGTACATGAGCATCCATGATCTACTGAGATTTCTAAGGACGGATGGTCTAAAGACAATGGCCCCGTGCCATGACTAAACCCCGGCGTGTGTTGAACAACGAACCAACTTTTTTTTGGTCCTGGGCAGGCAAAGGTCGAACCTTAGCTGCGAGGGATGGAAGCCTTACAACTTGTTTAACGAGCAGCATGGGTTCGAACCCTGTTTCCATGAAGATCCAGTAAATTGAATAGCGTCATTTAAATCCTGTTTCCATGAAGATCCAGTAAACCAAATAGCGTCATTTTAAGCAAGTATATCATCTTTATGGCTTTCCATGTACTGGAATTACCAGTCAATGTATTCTACGAATTTAGAATGCAAGTTTCTGGTTCCGCTCCAACAATTTTCTTGTCAAGTCTTTGCTTGCTCGGTATCACAAGTGTGACTTGTGGACCTGACGCTATGTACACAGCTCCTCCTTGATGCCCCGAATCACATGATCAACCGTCACTTAAGACGAGGTTTGTGTGGATTCTCCAAAGGATGGAATTGTATTCTACTAATCAAGGTTCTTTTTTGATATTCTGTCTTAAAAAGGAGTGAATCCATCGTGCTTTCCTACATCTATTATGAGTTGTGACGCAGAAGAGGATGCAATGTGCATATGAGCGGAGCCACAATGATTGAACTGTATACGAGTTTGCTGTCTATCAAGAATCTAATGGGTTTATAACATACCTTAATAACAGCTTAAGTGAATATTACTATTGCAGTATATTTAACCGTTTCTTTGTAGGATCTAATGGGTGTACAACATACCTTAATAACAGCTTATTAAGTAGTACCATTGCAGTACATTAAACCTTTTCTTTGTACAGTCTAATGAGAGTATAACATACCTTAATACTGTATTGCTTTAAGTAGGTTTTCCCTGTCGTAAAACACGATTCTGCTTTCTGCAAACTACTTCTAGTGGTGTGTCTTCAACTCCCGAATGAATGGAGTGGGAGTTTCATACGCGGCGAAAATATGAAGTGAATGAAAGAATCAATCCTTGAATAATAGCTTAACCTGGAGGGGTTGCCATGGATAACAGAAAGAATAAGACTTACAAACCTTCGTCATATGGTCAGTAATTCACTTTGTTTATTCCAAAAGGAGCCAAAGTTACCCCGAAGAAGGATTACGGAAACGGATGAAGATCGTAGAAATACTGTTGTGCTCCTGTTAACAGTAGGCAAAACGCACGAAGGCATTCACGACGTCATCGCATCAATAGACAGCCACAACTCAGGCCTCCTTCGCGGCGCCTCCTCCTCCTCCTCCTCGCTCCTCCTTCCAATCAAGGATGCATATTTGCATGGGCATCAGCGAATCATAGCACATGGACGGAAGAGAGAGAGAGAGAGAGAGAGAGAGAGAGAGAGAGAGAGAGAGAGAGAGAGAGAGAGAGAGAGAGAGAGAGAGAGAGAATGATTCATGGATGTAGGCGTCATTCTGAAAGAACCTGAGAGATGCGAGTTTGGTGACAACATGATTATGATCTTTGAGGTTCGGTGGAGTTGCTTCGTCGTAGCTGTGTGGTATCTATCTATCTATCTATCTATCTCTCTATCTATCTATCTATCTATCTATATATATATACATATACGTACATATATATATCATACTTTTATCATACTTATTCGCTGTCTCCCGCGTTTGCGAGGTAGCGTAAGGAAACGGACGAAAGAATGGCCCAACCCACCCACATACACATGTAAATACATAAACGCCCACACATGCACATATACATACCCATACATTTCAACGTATACATACATATACCTACATAGAGATATACATATACATACACAGACATATACATATATACACATGCACACACTCATACTTTTCTTTGCCCTGATTCATCTCTGGATGTCAGGTCCTTCTAAAACTTTGGCATCCTCCCGTGAAGGTTATCCTGCAACGACCTGGAGGAGGTAGGGGAAGTCTGTGGTAGGATGTGTCGTGTGACGACACCGCAGGTCACCTCTGTGGCGACGACACGTTCCATGGTGAAAGGGTTTAGTGAGAAGGTGTCAGGGCGAACGTGAAGGCGCCACTGGAGTCCCAGGTTTAACGAACGGTCAAGTAGGAGGTTCAGTGAAGGTTAATGACTGTGGTTCAGTCTTTTGTTCAGGACGGTACGACCTTCGAGTACGACGGTGCGACCTTCGAGTGCAACGGTACGACCTTCGAGTACGACGGTACGACCTTCGAGTACGACGGTACGACCTTTGAGTACGACGGTACGACCTTCGAGTACGACGATACGACCCTCGAGTACGACGGTACGACCTTTGAGTGCGACGGTACGACCTTCGAGTGCGACGGTACGACCCTGGAGTACGACAGTACGACGTTTGAGTACGACGATACCACCCTCGAAGGCGACGGTACGACCTTCGAGTACGACGATACGACCCTCGAAGGCGACGGTACGATCTTCGAGTACGACGATACGACCCTCGAGTACGACGGTACGACCCCCGAGAACGACCGTACGACCCTTTAGCGCCACGATCTGATCCTTGAGCTACTTTTTACTTGCTCACCTTCAAGGCCATGTTACTAGCCTAGCGATAATAAACAGCACAGGGGTCTCCAGCTTATCTGCAAACCTGAACACGACTGACTGAACGTAGAACGTAGAACGTAGAAGCTACAGTATTGAGTTTACCCACTTAGTTACACAGCTAAGTCCACCGGGTTAGCTGCAAAGCTATGTACACCGTCTGGACTGAAAGAGTAAAAATGATTCAGCTGCAGAAGTAAGCTGAGTACACTGACAGGCTTAAAATGCTGAGTTCACTTATTCACTTAAAACACTATGCACAATGACTTACTTACAAGGCTGAGTTCATGATTTGGAATCAAGATTTGGTACTCTGCTTGATCTACAATGCTGAGTACACCAGGAGAACTACAAAACTGAGTACACTGGTTCAGGTGCGGGACTGAATACACTACTCAAGTACAAGACTGAGTACATTGGATGAGCTGTAAGAATGGGTAAGTTGGCTCAAGTTCTAGGCTGTGCACAGTGATGCAGTGACAATGTTGAGTACACTGGCACAGCTACAAGACTGAGAACAATGGACACAGCTACAAGACTGAGAACAATGACACAGCTATAAGACTGAGAACAATGGTACAGCTACAAGACTGAGAACAATGGTACAGCTACAAGACTGAGAACAATGGCACAGCAACAAGACTGAGGAGTTGTGGTAAATCTATCTATTCTATCTATCTTTATCTCTCTATCTATCTATCTATCTATCTATCTATCTATCTATCTATCTATCTATCTATCTATCTATCTATCTATCTATCTATCTATCTATCTATCTATCTATCTATCTATCTATCTATCTATCTATCTATCTATCTATCTATCTATCTATCTATCTATCTATCTATCTATCTATCTATCTATCTATCTATCTATCTATCTATCTATCTATCTATCTATCTATCTATCTATCTATCTATCTATCTATCTATCTATCTATCTATCTATCTATCTATCTATCTATCTATCTATCTATCTATCTATCTATCTATCTATCTATCTATCTATCTATCTATCTATCTATCTATCTATCTATCTATCTATCTATCTATCTATCTATCTATCTATCTATCTATCTATCTATCTATCTATCTATCTATCTATCTATCTATCTATCTATCTATCTATCTATCTATCTATCTATCTATCTATCTATCTATCTATCTATCTATCTATCTATCTATCTATCTATCTATCTATCTATCTATCTATCTATCTATCTATCTATCTATCTATCTATCTATCTATCTATCTATCTATCTATCTATCTATCTATCTATCTATCTATCTATCTATCTATCTATCTATCTATCTATCTATCTATCTATCTATCTATCTATCTATCTATCTATCTATCTATCTATCTATCTATCTATCTATCTATCTATCTATCTATCTATCTATCTATCTATCTATCTATCTATCTATCTATCTATCTATCTATCTATCTATCTATCTATCTATCTATCTATCTATCTATCTATCTATCTATCTATCTATCTATCTATCTATCTATCTATCTATCTATCTATCTATCTATCTATCTATCTATCTATCTATCTATCTATCTATCTATCTATCTATCTATCTATCTATCTATCTATCTATCTATCTATCTATCTATCTATCTATCTATCTATCTATCTATCTATCTATCTATCTATCTATCTATCTATCTATCTATCTATCTATCTATCTATCTATCTATCTATCTATCTATCTATCTATCTATCTATCTATCTATCTATCTATCTATCTATCTATCTATCTATCTATCTATCTATCTATCTATCTATCTATCTATCTATCTATCTATCTATCTATCTATCTATCTATCTATCTATCTATCTATCTATCTATCTATCTATCTATCTATCTATCTATCTATCTATCTATCTATCTATCTATCTATCTATCTATCTATCTATCTATCTATCTATCTATCTATCTATCTATCTATCTATCTATCTATCTATCTATCTATCTATCTATCTATCTATCTATCTATCTATCTATCTATCTATCTATCTATCTATCTATCTATCTATCTATCTATCTATCTATCTATCTATCTATCTATCTATCTATCTATCTATCTATCTATCTATCTATCTATCTATCTATCTATCTATCTATCTATCTATCTATCTATCTATCTATCTATCTATCTATCTATCTATCTATCTATCTATCTATCTATCTATCTATCTATCTATCTATCTATCTATCTATCTATCTATCTATCTATCTATCTATCTATCTATCTATCTATCTATCTATCTATCTATCTATCTATCTATCTATCTATCTATCTATCTATCTATCTATCTATCTATCTATCTATCTATCTATCTATCTATCTATCTATCTATCTATCTATCTATCTATCTATCTATCTATCTATCTATCTATCTATCTATCTATCTATCTATCTATCTATCTATCTATCTATCTATCTATCTATCTATCTATCTATCTATCTATCTATCTATCTATCTATCTATCTATCTATCTATCTATCTATCTATCTATCTATCTATCTATCTATCTATCTATCTATCTATCTATCTATCTATCTATCTATCTATCTATCTATCTATCTATCTATCTATCTATCTATCTATCTATCTATCTATCTATCTATCTATCTATCTATCTATCTATCTATCTATCTATCTATCTATCTATCTATCTATCTATCTATCTATCTATCTATCTATCTATCTATCTATCTATCTATCTATCTATCTATCTATCTATCTATCTATCTATCTATCTATCTATCTATCTATCTATCTATCTATCTATCTATCTATCTATCTATCTATCTATCTATCTATCTATCTATCTATCTATCTATCTATCTATCTATCTATCTATCTATCTATCTATCTATCTATCTATCTATCTATCTATCTATCTATCTATCTATCTATCTATCTATCTATCTATCTATCTATCTATCTATCTATCTATCTATCTATCTATCTATCTATCTATCTATCTATCTATCTATCTATCTATCTATCTATCTATCTATCTATCTATCTATCTATCTATCTATCTATCTATCTATCTATCTATCTATCTATCTATCTATCTATCTATCTATCTATCTATCTATCTATCTATCTATCTATCTATCTATCTATCTATCTATCTATCTATCTATCTATCTATCTATCTATCTATCTATCTATCTATCTATCTATCTATCTATCTATCTATCTATCTATCTATCTATCTATCTATCTATCTATCTATCTATCTATCTATCTATCTATCTATCTATCTATCTATCTATCTATCTATCTATCTATCTATCTATCTATCTATCTATCTATCTATCTATCTATCTATCTATCTATCTATCTATCTATCTATCTATCTATCTATCTATCTATCTATCTATCTATCTATCTATCTATCTATCTATCTATCTATCTATCTATCTATCTATCTATCTATCTATCTATCTATCTATCTATCTATCTATCTATCTATCTATCTATCTATCTATCTATCTATCTATCTATCTATCTATCTATCTATCTATCTATCTATCTATCTATCTATCTATCTATCTATCTATCTATCTATCTATCTATCTATCTATCTATCTATCTATCTATCTATCTATCTATCTATCTATCTATCTATCTATCTATCTATCTATCTATCTATCTATCTATCTATCTATCTATCTATCTATCTATCTATCTATCTATCTATCTATCTATCTATCTATCTATCTATCTATCTATCTATCTATCTATCTATCTATCTATCTATCTATCTATCTATCTATCTATCTATCTATCTATCTATCTATCTATCTATCTATCTATCTATCTATCTATCTATCTATCTATCTATCTATCTATCTATCTATCTATCTATCTATCTATCTATCTATCTATCTATCTATCTATCTATCTATCTATCTATCTATCTATCTATCTATCTATCTATCTATCTATCTATCTATCTATCTATCTATCTATCTATCTATCTATCTATCTATCTATCTATCTATCTATCTATCTATCTATCTATCTATCTATCTATCTATCTATCTATCTATCTATCTATCTATCTATCTATCTATCTATCTATCTATCTATCTATCTATCTATCTATCTATCTATCTATCTATCTATCTATCTATCTATCTATCTATCTATCTATCTATCTATCTATCTATCTATCTATCTATCTATCTATCTATCTATCTATCTATCTATCTATCTATCTATCTATCTATCTATCTATCTATCTATCTATCTATCTATCTATCTATCTATCTATCTATCTATCTATCTATCTATCTATCTATCTATCTATCTATCTATCTATCTATCTATCTATCTATCTATCTATCTATCTATCTATCTATCTATCTATCTATCTATCTATCTATCTATCTATCTATCTATCTATCTATCTATCTATCTATCTATCTATCTATCTATCTATCTATCTATCTATCTATCTATCTATCTATCTATCTATCTATCTATCTATCTATCTATCTATCTATCTATCTATCTATCTATCTATCTATCTATCTATCTATCTATCTATCTATCTATCTATCTATCTATCTATCTATCTATCTATCTATCTATCTATCTATCTATCTATCTATCTATCTATCTATCTATCTATCTATCTATCTATCTATCTATCTATCTATCTATCTATCTATCTATCTATCTATCTATCTATCTATCTATCTATCTATCTATCTATCTATCTATCTATCTATCTATCTATCTATCTATCTATCTATCTATCTATCTATCTATCTATCTATCTATCTATCTATCTATCTATCTATCTATCTATCTATCTATCTATCTATCTATCTATCTATCTATCTATCTATCTATCTATCTATCTATCTATCTATCTATCTATCTATCTATCTATCTATCTATCTATCTATCTATCTATCTATCTATCTATCTATCTATCTATCTATCTATCTATCTATCTATCTATCTATCTATCTATCTATCTATCTATCTATCTATCTATCTATCTATCTATCTATCTATCTATCTATCTATCTATCTATCTATCTATCTATCTATCTATCTATCTATCTATCTATCTATCTATCTATCTATCTATCTATCTATCTATCTATCTATCTATCTATCTATCTATCTATCTATCTATCTATCTATCTATCTATCTATCTATCTATCTATCTATCTATCTATCTATCTATCTATCTATCTATCTATCTATCTATCTATCTATCTATCTATCTATCTATCTATCTATCTATCTATCTATCTATCTATCTATCTATCTATCTATCTATCTATCTATCTATCTATCTATCTATCTATCTATCTATCTATCTATCTATCTATCTATCTATCTATCTATCTATCTATCTATCTATCTATCTATCTATCTATCTATCTATCTATCTATCTATCTATCTATCTATCTATCTATCTATCTATCTATCTATCTATCTATCTATCTATCTATCTATCTATCTATCTATCTATCTATCTATCTATCTATCTATCTATCTATCTATCTATCTATCTATCTATCTATCTATCTATCTATCTATCTATCTATCTATCTATCTATCTATCTATCTATCTATCTATCTATCTATCTATCTATCTATCTATCTATCTATCTATCTATCTATCTATCTATCTATCTATCTATCTATCTATCTATCTATCTATCTATCTATCTATCTATCTATCTATCTATCTATCTATCTATCTATCTATCTATCTATCTATCTATCTATCTATCTATCTATCTATCTATCTATCTATCTATCTATCTATCTATCTATCTATCTATCTATCTATCTATCTATCTATCTATCTATCTATCTATCTATCTATCTATCTATCTATCTATCTATCTATCTATCTATCTATCTATCTATCTATCTATCTATCTATCTATCTATCTATCTATCTATCTATCTATCTATCTATCTATCTATCTATCTATCTATCTATCTATCTATCTATCTATCTATCTATCTATCTATCTATCTATCTATCTATCTATCTATCTATCTATCTATCTATCTATCTATCTATCTATCTATCTATCTATCTATCTATCTATCTATCTATCTATCTATCTATCTATCTATCTATCTATCTATCTATCTATCTATCTATCTATCTATCTATCTATCTATCTATCTATCTATCTATCTATCTATCTATCTATCTATCTATCTATCTATCTATCTATCTATCTATCTATCTATCTATCTATCTATCTATCTATCTATCTATCTATCTATCTATCTATCTATCTATCTATCTATCTATCTATCTATCTATCTATCTATCTATCTATCTATCTATCTATCTATCTATCTATCTATCTATCTATCTATCTATCTATCTATCTATCTATCTATCTATCTATCTATCTATCTATCTATCTATCTATCTATCTATCTATCTATCTATCTATCTATCTATCTATCTATCTATCTATCTATCTATCTATCTATCTATCTATCTATCTATCTATCTATCTATCTATCTATCTATCTATCTATCTATCTATCTATCTATCTATCTATCTATCTATCTATCTATCTATCTATCTATCTATCTATCTATCTATCTATCTATCTATCTATCTATCTATCTATCTATCTATCTATCTATCTATCTATCTATCTATCTATCTATCTATCTATCTATCTATCTATCTATCTATCTATCTATCTATCTATCTATCTATCTATCTATCTATCTATCTATCTATCTATCTATCTATCTATCTATCTATCTATCTATCTATCTATCTATCTATCTATCTATCTATCTATCTATCTATCTATCTATCTATCTATCTATCTATCTATCTATCTATCTATCTATCTATCTATCTATCTATCTATCTATCTATCTATTAAAACGTCAACCACCACTAGCCAATAGTCAGCAACGGACTTGGGGGGTTGGGGGACTCGGACATGCAAGGTAAACTGCTTCTTGTAAACCTAATTTGTGGCTGTCGCCCCCTGTCGAGTTCGGCTGCTAGCTGGGAGTACGAGTGGGAGAGGTCCTGAGGGAGGGCGAGTGGGAGAGGTGCTGAGGGAGGACGAGTGGGAGAAGTGCCGAGGGAGGACGAGTGTTAGAAGTGCTGAGGGAGGACGAGTGGGAGAGGTGCAGAGGGAGGACGAGTGGGAGAGATGTTGAGTGAGGACGAGTAGGAGAGGTGCTGAGGGAGGACGAGTAGGAGAGATGTTGAGTGAGGACGAGTAGGAGAGGTGCTGAGGGAGGACGAGTGGGAGAGATGTTGAGGGAGGACGAGTGGGATTGGTGCTGAGGGAGGACGAGTAGGAGAGGTGCCAAGGGAGGGCGCGTGGGAGAGGTGATAAGCCAAAAAGAGACAGGGAAAAGGGGCAGACAGAGGTTAGGTACTGAAAGTATTGTTCGCTGGAATGGAAGGGAGGAAAGGTCAGAGGTGTGAGGGATGTGAGAGACGAGGGAACATAATTGACAGTGGATAACGAGAGGTGATGGGGTGAGGAGAAGACGGGAACTGGATAACTGATAGTAAAGAGGGAGAAGAAAAGGAGAGGCAAAATGAAGTAAATAAGGTGGTGAAGCTGATATCAGAAGACGTTTTACAAGTGAGGAGGATTTGGTGAGGGAGGTTCAGGTGAGGTGGAGGAAGGTCAAGGAGAGAAAAGCACAGAGGTCGAGAGAGGATTAGTGGAAGCCAGGGAGGAGATGGTAGTGAGACCAGCGATGTAAAGGAAGCAGAAATGGACATTTTTTTCTGACCAGTAGGAACCAGTGCCTGGAAGATGGAGGTGCCAGCAACTCTGGCCGCTACAAGACACCTTACCTTCCTGCCAAGTGGTTGCTGGTCCTAGAATCTTGAAATGGCCCGTCCAGGAATCAGTATAGACGACCTGTTGTGATGTGGGAAACTACCTTCGAGGGATCGTGCCGCCCACTCGCTCTATGGAACGCTGCTGTATGGCGGGAAATACACCACAGTTACCCAACTCTGTAGGAAGTACATTTTGTAGTGGCTGGCGCGATGGATCGCACGGTCAAGATGTTGCGATCTCTTGAATTGTGCCACCGAGAGGTAACGGTAGAGCTCAAAGTCCAGCAGGATTTTTCCTTTCGTCACCCGGAGATCGACGGAGAGAGTCTCATGAATACGAAACTTCGCATCCCTCTGTTCCAGCGACCATCAGGGAACCATAACTCAGTGCTCCTCATTGGTAAAGACAGAGGGAGGGAGAGAGAGAAAGAGCGCGGAGCTAAGCTGGACACATCTGGAAGACCTATTCCTTTTCTCTCATGTTGACGTGGGGTTTACGGGGTGGGGGGGTTATATACATGTTAACAGTAGGTAGTTCCTGTTTGCAGCGTCCTCATTCCCCGGGCTTGGGTGATGTCGTCCTTGAATCATTGCCTGGAAACGAACACATGACGGAACACACAATGCTGACCTCCCTTCCCTCCACACACACACACACACACACACACACACACACACTCGCCTCAGCAGGTGCTGAAGGCATGATGATTGAACTCGATCTCTCTTGACTCCCACCTAACAAGATCCGAATATATAAGGAAATTTCCGGTGAGTATGAAGAGGTTACACACAGGAGACAAAAATACTTTAACAAAAAATGACCAGAAACTGTCCATATCATTAGTCACAGTTTATAGAAAACGTGCATAAACCTCGAACGAAAAGTGAAAAGACAAAGTATTATATAGAAGCAATAATGGCACCTTTCACTTGCCAGCGTTATATTCACATGACATTTGAAGACTCAAGTTTCCTGTCTGGTTAATAATACTCTTATCAAACCCGGAGACAAGGATTATGATATAGTTATTTTGATTGAACGATGATGGCAAATTGATCACGCTCTGGCATGAAACTAAAATGGTTTATTTTCACCTTTTGACACCAAGACTGGCTCTCTTGGTCAGTTGATTACGAAGGAGTCGAAGCCAGAAGACACTACACCTCGAAGATAGATAACTCGAGATGACGAATGTTTTCAAAAGACGAAGAGAAAACGTTTGATAACATGCAAAACTATGGTGAATCAAAACCTTTTTCACCGGTAAGTAACTCACGTTTTATCGAATCCCAGCCGTCAAACGTGGAGGTGTAGATAGGAACAATGAATATAAGTGTAATGAAACGCGCATTTCCATAGGCATAGAATATTCACAAGGATTCACAACACGTCTGAATACCCCATAAATATAAGTTCCCGTATTCTCTTGAATCTAGTTTCTTAATAAACTCTCTCGCGCTGTCAAGAGATCCCGAAATGAATGCAGAAGTTAGGATGACTTAATGAAGATGCAACTATGGAATACATTAATACATAAAATCTAAAATTCAGCTCATCCCTTTATCATCTACGCTAGACTGTGAATGCTAAATGAACTTAGGCTCAGTCCTGAAGCGGTCCTCATAAAGAGAACAAGTTATGCTGAATTATATTCCGTCAAGTCTAAGTTAAGCTGATGAACCTTCCAAAGTTTGCTGTGAGGGTGTGGCATATGTTGGGCAGCGGTAGAGTGTGTGTGTGTGTGTGTGTGCTGGCTGCTATTTGCTCTGGGATGGACACTGTAGTGTGGTAGTGAGCGGTGTGGTTTAACGAAAATGTGGTAGATAAGTGTATCATAGCGGCTAGTGGTGTGGCTTTGTCAAATGTGGTAGAGAGTGTATCATAGCAGTTAGCGGTGTGGTTTAATGTATCACAGATGTTAGAGGTGTGGCTTTGTTAACTGAAGTGTGGTGGATAGTAAACTATAGCAGTGGTGTGGTGGTCAACATTGCACACTGTAACACATGGTCTGCCTGGGTTGGAATCCGGGGCACGGCAATCGGTCTGCAGTCAACCCAGGTGTTCATCCTCCCCTCGAGGCTTGTCGATAAATGGGTACCTGTCTTAGATTGCGGTATATCTATATGTAACAAATATAAAAGAAGTTATGATCATTTAATTGTACGTACGGTTTCAACTACCATGAAAAAACGAAACAATAAGATAAGATAAGATACTTTATTCGTTAGATTGTTATACAAAATGTAATACAAAATGAAATTCGTTTTGGCTTTAGAGCTCCTTAGTAGTTGTAAAAAAAAAAAACATTAAAATATTAACAAGAAATATTGCATAGGTTATTTCATATATAGCAGTCTTTTACGAATACTTGTTAACTCGTTACACATATATCAAAAGTAAACATGGTATATATATATATATGATAAAGAAGACGACTAATAAGGCAGAAAATTACATCTTTTTAGTTTCTTTCGTATAAAACAGAATGAATATGAATTCACTTTAATGTTATTCTAACATCAAGATCAATGGATGGTTCTACGCATTTGTGATGTCAACAAAAATCAATCAAAATGATAATAAATGATGATAATGATCATGCATTATGAGAGTATGATGATGATGATGATCATACATAATGATGATGATGATCATACATAATGAGAATATGATGATAATGATCATACATAATGAGAATATGATGACAATGATCATACATAATGATGATAATGATCATACATAATGAGAATATGATGATAATGATCATACATAATGATGATAATGATCATACATAATGAGAATATGATGACAATGATCATACATAATGAGAATATGATGCCGTGAGAGACCTCTCCGTTACAACGATTTCATAACGGTGAATAATATGAAATAAATGTATGTTGCCATGAGAAATTCAATCCCTTATGAATCGGGAGACGATGAATAACATAAGAATGTACAACCATGAGAGGTCAGTACCTTACAAGGAGTCGAGAGCCCTGGAGTGCTTTAAGTACCTTTCATTAAGTTTCTTTTGAACGATAGCAATCACGAGATGATGATGATGATGATGATGATGATGATGATGATGATGAGAAGGACAATGTGGTGTCTGACTTCACTTCTGACCTTAGGCAACAGTGGGTAGAACTCTCATAAGATTAAGGTACGTCATTGAATAATAAAAACCCTGACCAGTTTGGCTGTCTGGTTATTCATTATACAAAGGTGACGATGGGTCGAGCCCACTGGAGAATATCACTGATTGACTTTACATATGACATGAAAAAAAGATTGGGTGAAGAATATTTGTTTCATTTTTGCAAACTTGTAACAGTTAAATGGGAGTAAAATACTTTAGGTACCCTGAACAAACAAACTTCAAATAGTTTTCAGTGAAAATACAGGATGGAAATGGATTGCCATAAATATTCCCTTTATTTCTATTTTTTGTCAAATATATTTTTTTCCCTGTCGCGAATTTCGTATTTCATGGGTTTTCATTTGCTAGTTCAAATGACAGCACTCAGGCTACCTATCACCAGCAAACACATTTACTAATGTACACTCGCTCAGTCTGGCCCATGGATACATATACACATAGACAACAACAACAAAAAGAATCTCACACAAATACAGATGCAAGCAAAATATGGATACCTATAGAAAATTGATTACATAGATGACTCTCCAACAAACATGTGTATACGAGATGACACAGACACACAGATAAAAAAAAAAACACCGACTAAAAGAAAGACAATGATCCAGACTAGGACACAGACAGACAGACAAGCAATATATTGCTTAAATACAGACATATAGAAGTACAGACATCTACCATTCTTTCTTTCTTTTAAACTATTCTCCATTTCCCGCATTACCGAGGTAGCGTTGAGAACAGAGGACTGGGCCCTTGAGGGAATATCCTCACCTGGGCCCCTTCTCTGTTCCCTCTTTTGGAAAATTAAAAAAAAAGTGAGAGGGGAGGATTTCCAGCCCCCCGCTCCCTCCCCTTTTAGTCGCCTTCTACGACACGCAGGGAATACGTGGGAAGTATTCTTTCTCCCCTATCCCCAGGGATATATATATATATATATATATATATATATATATATATATATATATATATATATATATATATATATATATATATACATATATATATATCATACAAAGCTCTAACAGCCAGGATCGAACCCATAGCCTAGCGGTTAGAATTCCTGCCTCTTGCACAGGGGTCACGGGTTCGATCCTGGCTGTTGGAGGTTTGTATGTTCTATGAAGGTGCGCGTTTCTATGCACTTTATTCGTATATATATATATATATATATATATATATATATATATATATATATATATATATATATATATATATATGAGTTGTGCTCAATGATCATAATGTTCAGCTTAAGACGTTAGGACGCAAAATGCGTTCCTCGGGTGACTTTAAGACCTTGGCGTCCTGCATTAGCCAATCCGTGTGAGCCATCGTGATCACCATGCATGTGTGTACATCTGGAGTCACATCTGCCCATTCTGAGAGGATATCAGTAATTTCTAGGTGTCTGTAAAGTTGAGATATTCCCGTATAAGCTTCAGTCTATCCTTTTCTCCATTGTCTATCTCTACGCAGAAGCCTTGGGCGCACGAATCTCCAGATTATGGTCAGCAAAGCCTAAGCTTTAAGAGGATACTACCTACAAAGCTTAAGCTGTAGAGGTAAAAGCACACGACAAAACTTAAGTAATAAAGAAACTCTACATAAGTCATCCTCAGAAAAACAAGGTAGATAAAAGCCGGCAGTATTACAGTGGCATACAGTTGCTCTGCTCACAACAGAGAATCGGACGAAGCAGCCTCCTCATTTTCCACTAATCCTCCTCTCTTCCTCTCTCTCGGTGAGCTAGCGTCAGGAACAGACGAGCAATGGCCTCATCTGCACACACTGAGTCTCTAGCAGTCATGACCAAGGCCGACCAGTCAGAGCCTAGCTCTACACACTACCGGAAGATTTATCTTGACCGTTTCATGTACCCTGGTTTAACCCGCTAAGAGCACGTCGCCCCCACATAGCACAATCATCCAATTCAATCTATTCGTAGCACACGTCTCGCTCTACCGCCCCAGTAATCCAAAGCGTCCTTCATCCCGTCATTCCATATCCTTCTCAATCTTTCCCATCCCTTCTGACACACAGATTCTCTCAGTCTGTCTTTCCTCCCTCATCCTCCATAGCTAAAATTAACCCATATAGCCTTATCATGCCTAATAATCTCAGATCTTACCTCTGTCGTCTTCAGAGCCACTCACAACCACCATTTTCAAAATACAAGCCAACAGATCCATCTCGTTTGTTGCCATAAAATTGTCCAGCTACCTCACACCACCAGCAACACCATCACTTGATACCGTAGTCAACAAACCCGCCACTGCGCCCAACAGGGTAGTGTCTCGTCGGGGGGGAATGCCTCACCTGGGACTTAATGGTCGTCTGTCGTATGGGCTCGAGAGATTAATTTCCAAGAAAGACCACACAACATCCCACACAGCCAGGATAGAAAAATCTGCCATAAGAAAAGTAAATCAGATCGAGGGGCCTTGTGGAAACCGAGAGTGACTTGGATTTTGAAATAAATCATGTCTACGTAAGGTAAGGTTTTAACCTTCATATATATATATATATATATATATATATATATATATATATATATATATATATATATATATATATACACGAGTCCACGGGAAAAATGAAACACGATAAGTTCCCAAGTGCACTTTCGTGTAATAATCACATCATAGGGGAGACACAAGGGAGAAATATAAGTCAGCTGATATACATCGGAGAGACGAAGCTAAGACGCCATTTGGTAAACATGCGATTGTCCAAGACAGACAACGAGCGTTCATAAACTTATCATTTTACAGATTTTATCAACAATAAAGTTATCTAATTTGTATAGACCATCACTATATATATTCATATAGTACGACTAAGCGGGGGACTGGAAACCCTCCAAATCACTCCCCTCCTGTATTATCTCCGAAAAGAAGTAACAGAACAATAAACTAAGCGATGACTGTTTTCCTATAAGGCTCATTCAGAAACCCTCGGAAACCTTATCAATTACCAGAGGGCAGTATTTTTCAGGCTATTAGATCCGCTCCTTTTCCTGAAAAATAGTCTCACCTCACGTGGTAGAGGTTTGTTATAGACGTGAATTCACTATCAGAGCTGTTAATTATGGACATTCACTATACATATCAGCGGCTACTCATGCCACTGATGTCGATTAATTCGTTCTAATGACAGTTGAGGAAGACGCTGATATATTCCTCAATCGATCATGATCTAAAAGAAAGATTCTTCGAGGTAAACTAAAGAGAAAGATTCCGTTTTCTTTTCAAGAAGAGAGAGAGGGAGGATTGTACCAGTCTCGTGAGATGTGGCAAGGAGCTACATAAAGCAGGGTCCTACGTGGAGGAACGTGTCATTAGGAGAATACAGAGAAGTACTCTTATTGGCAGTCGGTCTTGCAAACCAGGGCACAAAGGGAGAAAAATTCCTGGAAGTGAGGAAGTAAAGGTCACAGTGATGAACTGCGTTCGAAGGGGGAGGGGGGAAAAAAAACAGAGAAAGAATAGGACTCCTGAGTTGTGTGAAAACAATTGAATAAGTGAAGGTTTGAGAGTTACGGGATTCTCAGGCAAAAGCTTCCTGCTTCCTTTGTCTTCCCGTGTGGTGCAAGGGGTCACTGCTGGAGGGCGGAGGAGGAGAAGGGCTGAAGGGGGAGGGCTGAGGTGGGGAGTAGGGAGAAGAAGGCTGGGGAAGAGGGCTAGGGAGCAGGGCTGGAGATAAGGGTTAGCGGGAGAGTCAGAGATAAGGGCTGGAGAGGATCGCTAAGGAGGAGAAGGCTGGGGAGAAAGGGCGAAAAGGAGGATTGAGAAGGAGAATCGGGTAGGAAAGATGAGGAGGAGGGCTGGGGAGGAAAGATGAGGAGGAGGGCTGGGGAGGAAAGATGATGAGGACGGCTGGAGAGGGTCGCCAGAGAGGAGAGGACTGGGGAGAAAGGGCGAAAAGGAGGATTGAGAAGGAGAATCGGGTTGGAAAGATGAGGAGGAGGGCTGGGGAGGAAAGATGAGGAGGACGGCTGGAGAGGATCGCCAGGGAGGAGAAGGCTGGGGAGAAAGGGCGAAAAGGAGGATTGAGAAGGAGAATCGGGTAGGAAAGATGAGGAGGAGGGCTGGGGAGGAAAGATGAGGAGGAGGGCTGGAGAGGAAAGATGAGGAGGAGAGTTGGAGTATAAATGAGAAGGACAATTACCAGGAGACCAGATGGTCCTCGTCTGTGATACGTTGCCTAAACTGTCGTAGAAACAGGGTAGTAGAGCTGAGGACACCCCTCCCTCCAGCTCAGCTGCCGGCGAGAAGAGACTAAGATACGAAAAAAAAAAAAAATTACCATATAAAAAGTATACTATGCACTGCTATGGAAATTTTATAGGAAAGTGAAAACAGGTGAAAAGTTGCCGGGTTAAATGTTCCTGGGTAAAAAGTTCTCGGGTAAAAAGTTCTCCAACAGCTGAAATAAATGGTTACATTGGATCAGGAATCCGAGAAAACGCGAATTTAGCGACATTTTCTTTTTCTAAGTAGGATTATTGACCAATGACTAAAGTATTTGCCTCGTGCTGATTTCGAGGTATTGAAAGTATTTGCATTTGTTAAATCCAGAGGTAGTTTCGTCCAGAACTCTGCCACTCTGGAGCTGAAAAAAAGAATTTGGCTCACGTTTCTGTTACAACTCACTCACGTTTTCTGTTAAATTTCCCCTTTCATCTTCATCCCATTATTTCTGCTCATTGCATCTTTAAGGCGAAAAAGTTTTCGTATGCTGTCACCTCGAAATTATTCAATATTTTGAAAACTTCTACGATGTCATCTCAGAGGCCGCGTTCTATAAGAGAGTTAAGTCTTTAAGCTTAATGGTCAGTATCATGTTATCAGTGAGACTCAAGACTTTTTATCCTAAGTTCGATTTGCTGATTAATGAATTCCAACATATAGATATTTACATTCAGTGATTCTGTGAACAAACCAGATCTACGAATACAGGCTTTGAATATTCAGTTTTGTAGCAAGACTAGAGAATACAACTTGAATACAGCTGAATTTTGACTGCAATATGTGACTGGGTCATGACGAAACTGGTTGTGATAGTGAGGAAGAACAGAATTTCATGGATCAATGTCGCAGGAAGGGAAAGACATGTAGACAGACTGTATTTCTTTTTTTCTAACTGAAAGAGGAAGTTCTGTGAACTTATCGTAAAGTTAAGGAAGTGTAGATAATGTCAGTCGTGGATTCAACACGAAGTATTCATCGAGTGTGTGATTAAACGTATCTGTGGCACTGCTCTCACTTACTTTGATTGGTAAAGAGTTTCATAAGTTAACAACCCTGTTAAAGATAACAACCCTACTGAAGACAACAACCCTGTTGAAGACAACAACCCTGTTGAAGACAACAACCCTGTTGAAGACAACAACCCTGTTGAAGATAACAACCCTGTTGAAGATAGCAGCCCTATTGAAGACAACAACCCTGTTGAAGACAACAACCCTGTTGAAGACAACAACCCTGTTGAAGATAACAACCCTACTGAAGACAACAACAACAATGCTGAACACAACAACCCATGTTGAAGATAACAACCCTGTTGAAGATAACAACCCTACTGAAGACAACAACAACCCTGTTGAAGACAGAATACTTCGACGTGTGAACCGAGAAATTCAGCTCTGAGAGTCTGCGGTATTCGAACCTGAATCCTGCTCGTAGAACTACCTAACAGTCTACATCCCTCTCGTAGTTCACTGCTTTAAAGGTGAAATCCTCCTCATGAGTTTACAGTGAACAGGTTCCTTATCATATGTAAGAGGAAGAATATGTGGAAAATCAGAGAACGATTATTTCTTTTAGGAATTCAAAAGCCAAATGCTGGCCTAAGAACTTCAGGGAACGGGGTTCTTTTAAGTCTTTGTGTTTTTCTTCACAAAATCTCATCTGACGAATAGCTACTGAGAATTATAAGGTGACGAATATTACCCAGCGAACTTCAGAGGATCATACTTCCGATGGAACTTCAAAAAAACTATCTCCAAATGGGACTTCATAGGAGAAGTATCACTCATGAGATTCAAATCCCAAATATCTTTCGTGGAACTTCATAAGACGAATATCTCTCTGGAGATTTGAAAGAAAGGAAGGGTGTAAGATGAGGCCTGATGTACAAGGAAAGCTTGAGACTTAGTTCACTGAGGGCAAGAGGTTGGAAATATCATAGCTGACTATAAATATGGAATTAGATTCTTGTTTTCTACGCTATTAACTAAAGAAACTGACTCTGAGAGACTTCAGAAGATTGTTGCATCTGCAGTCTAGTTAATGTTCTCCTGCTGAAGAGGAGAAGGTACAGAAGGACATGTGATTTGCAAAAAGAATTTGGGAAAAGAAAACAAGTTAGGAAAATGGTCTTTGGAAGAAGATGCGTATTGCAAGAGAGACAGTGACCAGACATCACTGTATAGAGACGAAGGAGACGTAAGAAGGAGATATAAGCAAGGACGGGGAACTAAGTGAGCAGGTCAGTGGCTTCAAGGGATACACGGAATATGTGTGTATTGGCATCGTCCATACATCCTTTCATCATGGGGATGTCTATGGGTATATATGATAAGCGTATGGAGGAAACAATGTATATAGAAGTATGATTAATGTGTATATCTATCCCCCATAGGTAGACGACGTGGTAATCTATCAGTGTGATGTTACGATATCCTTGATTACGTTGGTACGACAATTGAGCAAAACGGTACGAATCTTTAACATGATTGCCTGGCCAATCCTTAAGGATTAGGTGAAATGTTGATTCATCATATCAGAGTATCAAAGCATGGTACTCAAGGGTCGTACTGTTGTTATTAATGATCACACTATCGTGCTCATGAGCTTCTCAATCGCTGCGACTGATGGATCTCCGTGGTGTAGTGGTTAGCGTTCCTGACCATGACGCATTCACGGGTCTTCCAGGGTCGAGCGCATGGGTTCGAATCCTGGTTGGGATAGTCGGTCCCCAATGAACCACAGGACGATTACCGTGATCCTCAACTCTCTCTCACAGGAAAATTCACGCTTCTGTCTTTATCAAGGGTCAGTATAATGACCAGCGCCATAGAGGAACCAACAGGTGACACGACTGCAATAATTGCACAGTCCCAGAATGAACACCTCTTACATGGAGTTGGAAGTGTTTCTATTTGATAGGATTGCACTGCGTCGTCTGACGCGACTCGCGACATCTGACCCTTATGAACAGACATTCGAAATGACGCGACTGAAACACCAGGCTCTGCAGAGAATACACGATGGAAGAATGGACGAGAGAAATGAATATCTGATGTAGATAATGGTGTTATACAGCATGAAGTAATGACTCCAGAGAACAGCAGGATATATCAATTGAAATAGATACATCCTACAACCATTTTCAAACACACACACACACACACACACACACACACACACACATCATGGGACAGCATGGACCTGCCCAAGGTCAGGCGTGCATGGGGTTTCAATCCTGGGCACGTCAGTCGGCCCACACCCAACCGAGATGTTCATCTTCCCTTCGAGCCTGCCTTAGGCTATGGTGTTTGCGAGTGTGTGTGTGTCTATACGCACATAGGAGCAAAGACGTGGTGGACATATTCATTCAAAAATTCAATACTGTTGAGGCATTTCTTCAGATAGTACATTCTCCTCACTAAACTGTACTGGAATCAATCAAAAAATGCAAGAACCTTTACGTATACTATTACACTATAGCACTAAAGATCCCATCTTATACAACGCTTCTGCCAAACCTACGTTGTTTTCTGAAGAAGGTTAAGAAAATAAAGAAAAGATCATTTACCTATACTCATATATCGCGTGTTATTTCCCTTATACGTACGTTCGTTTGTGTACCAATATGCAAGGCCATCAAAACAATATGGACACTTTCACCTGTTGGTAAAAAGAAATACTATTATTACAGGTATCGTGAATGGAGTGAGCGAGGCGGTCGCTCCACAGTAGTTGCCGTGAGCTGATCCGAGTCACAAAGACAGTGTTGCCATTTAAGGACGTGTGTCGAAGCCACAAATTTCTCATCACTGAGCATTTCGTGGAGTATGCTTGAAGGATTCATGGCTGCTGCCGTATCGGCAAGGCAGTGTGTAAAAGCGTAGGCAGGATTTGGTATAAGACGGTACGAAGAATAGATTAACTCTTTTCTTGGGTGACAAACACAGCCATGCACCGACAGCATTGGTGAATGTTATCATCTTTCCGAGACAGTGACAACAGACAAACGAACCAGAACTCAAACAGCTGATCCTGAGCCACATCCCTGTTGGGGTGAGTGACGTGATGCGCCTTCCTGCATATATATTGCTGATGAAACCCACTTCCATCCAGGATTTTCATCAGAGAAAGAGATTTTGTTCAGTGCATCCATCGCTTGACATGTACGCATTAAATCCCAGGTTATAAAGGAATATCTCGAACAAAAGCTTCGGTACAGGATCCAATCACCCGGATCGGATCTCGTAACAGATCCAGTCGTTCTCATGAACCAATATGTCGATTATTCGGAATCAAATGACTTCGGTGAACGATCAAAGTGAATGCTTCTTCATTTGTTGACAGAGTTGATTGGAAACCAAACGAGAGTATAGTTTTGTTTCACAGTGTTTGGCTTTGTTCCAAGCGTTGCTTCAGATCTATATCAGATAAAGGCAAGTATCGGAGGTAATGCTTTTGTTTACGTAACTCGCCCACTACGGTGTGTTTGAATTTGCTGTTCCAGCTCATCTTATACGAGTATCTTTCTTGTCTTCTGACGCAACCGTGCAACACAGCATGTCCACCTCGGTCTCTGGGTTTGGGATACAAGCCATTGCAATTCATTTTTACAGTGATCGACATGGCATAGGAAACACATGCCTTAGTCAAGGCCATCTCCGGTGAATGGAGACAGAGAGTGAGAGAAAAAGAACTTCTATATCAAACAGGTATTTTCAGACTTGACTCTTACAAAGTAGAGACGTTAAATGTAAAGAAAAAAGAGACGAGAGGAGGAAGAGAATTCCACAACTGAACTCTTCGAGGGAAGCAGAAGGTATCATAACACTCAGTCCTCGATTGGCTGGTCTTCACACCGAAGTTGGGGAAGAAATTACCAGACCAGGTTCGGGTCTTGGCTGCAGAGTCACATACAAACACCTCACGTGAAGAGTGATCAAAACAGTAGCTACAGAACAGGGTGTGGGAGGCATCACCGCTCGGCGAACCTGGTAGGATGGCTGGAGGGAAATGAAAAAAAAAAAAAATGTTCTTTTTTCTTTCACTACAACATAAATGTCAACTGCAGTGACGCTGTATACAGTACTTACAATAGGGTAATCTGTTTCGGTCATGATATCAATCACGCTTTTTATCACCAGAGACTGATAACAGTGGACCTGCAGGTAAAATGACTGATTTAAGCCTAGTATGTGTGCCATGTGCCTCTCTCTCTCTCTCTCTCTCTCTCTCTCTCTCTCTCCATATATAATATATATCGAGACAGTAGTATTTGGTGTGACGATTTATGGTTGACGGTACAAATGTACAAAATCACTTCAGGAAATGCACACGGCTTTTTCCCACAGAGATTACACGAGGAGAAACCGTTCAGACACTGCTATAGAATTCGTTTCTGTAATTTGGACCTGATCGAGAAAATTAGACAGGCCAGGAAGCGTATCTCTGTAAACCTCGGAGACCTGGACAGCCCGAGAGAGAGAGAGAGAGAGAAAGAGAGAGAGAGAGAGAGAGAGAGAGAGAGAGAGAGAGAGAGAGAGAGAGAGAGAGAGAGAGAGAGAGAGAGAGAGAGAGAGAGTATTTGAGGATGGTTAAGAAGACCACAAGAAATCAATGAAGATGAGCCACTATGCACCGCATATACCCAATTGCACACACACACACACACACACACACACACACACACACACACACACACACACACACACCCAACAATTAGGACGACGAGCACGAGCTGTCTCACACACCTCACTCAAAGGCGGAGTTAAACAGGGAAATACAATGACGCACACTGACATATACCCACCCAGACACGTACGCACATATGCAGACTCACACACAAGGAAGGTTAATTCATTTACTGAGGGTAATATCCGTGTCACGTTGGTGCTTCTAGTTTGATATTCCCTTGGCGGTCGAACACGTCCATTTTTTCAGTCAGTCTGCTGGTGATAGAATGATATACACGAGAGCAATATGACCAGCCAAATGAAAGCTTTTCCACAAGGGCATAAGGATACAGATCAATGTATGTCGTAGAAGGTTTGCTCTTTCAATTGTTTTACGCCATGGATGACGTGAAGACCCGGGAAGATAGTAGCAGTAATAGCGTCAACAATAATGATGATGATGATGATAATGATGATAATGATAATGATGATGATGATAATGATAATGATAATAATGATAATGATAATACTAACAACAACAACAACAATAATAATAATAATAATAATAATAATAATAATAATAATAATAATAATAATAATAATCTTTCTTTTATACTATTCGCCATTTCCCGCATTAGCGAGGTAGCGTTAAGAACAGAGGACTGGGCCTTTGAGAGAATATCCTCACGTGGCCCCTTCTCTGTTCCTTCTTTTGGAAAATTAAAAAAAATGAGAGGGGAGGATATCCAGCCACCCGCTCCCTCCCCTTTTAGTCGCCTTCTACGACACGCAAGGAATACGTAGGAAGTATTCTTTCTCCCCTATCCCCTGAATAATAATAATAATGATAATAATAATGATGATAAAGTCTGGACCTAGGGCGACCTAATGGACCTCCCACTAGAGTGTTCGTGCCTGATGGCCCGAGACAAAGTGCGTGGGTATCGTTTTTGGACAGAGTCTCTCTTATATGAGCCTTTCAAAGATCTTCTGAAAGGGAATTTGACCTCTAGTGCGCACTAGAGCAATTGATTTAACCACGTCACCTATAGATTACTCGAAGTTTGAAGGTCTGCAATTTGTTCCTGTGTTATGTAATGGTGTCTCTCTATTAATAGGTCTAAAGCTTACCCTGGGAGCTTGTGAGAGTAACACGCTCGCTGCTTATCATTGCATGTAACTCTACGTTCGGCTGTGAAGGATTGGTAATGTCTGCTGTGAAGGATTGGTCATGTCTGCTGTGAAGGATTGGTAATGTCTGCTGTGAAGGATTGGTAATGTCTGCTGTGATAGGAATGGTAAATGTCTGCTTTGAAGGATTGGTAATGTCCGCTGAAGGATTGGTAATGTCCGCTGTGAAGGATTGGTAATGTCCGCTGTGAAGGATTGGAAGTGTCTGCTGTGAAGGATTGGTAATGTCCGCTGTGAAGGATTGGAAGTGTCTGCTGTGAAGGATTGGTAATGTCTGCTGTGAAGGATTGGTAATGTCTGCCGTGAAGGATTGGTAATGTCTGCCGTGAAGGATTGGTAATGTCTGCCGTGAAGGATTGGTAATGTCTGCTGTGAAGGATTGGTAATGTCCGCTGTGAAGGATTGGAAGTGTCTGCTGTGAAGGATTGGTAATGTCTGCCGTGAAGGATTGGTAATGTCCGCCGTGAAGGATTGGTAATGTCTGCTGTGAAGGATTGGTAATGTCCGCTGTGAAGGATTGGAAGTGTCTGCTGTGAAGGATTGGTAATGTCTGCCGTGAAGGATTGGTAATGTCCGCTGTGAAGGATTGGAAGTGTCTGCTGTGTGAACTCTGTAGCAAAGGATATAGACAGGTATACTCCGTCACCTCAACACGAAAAAGAGAAGTTCGAACAGGAGAGAATACAGAAAAGTACAGATGTTGTTAGGATTACCTTTACATGAGGTTACATCGAGTGTGAAAAGTTACTTTAACGAAGTTGTTTATGATAGTGAGAAAACCCCAAAACACATCTTAACTCCACAGGAGCCCATCATTCCCCTGCTACTGATTGCATCACAACCATAGAACCGCAAGAATCCTATTGAAAAAAAAAAGGAGCTCCTTGGGTTATGTAACGATCAAATGATTAATAACATCTCACTGCAGGACTGTACAAGCACAACAGTCCATCACACAGTGTGGGCCGAGGGTCGACAAGGACGAGGTGGATGCTTATTTCCCATCCAGAACAACGGGCCAATAACCACACCTCATTACATGGTTGGGGAAAAAAGAAAGACCTGGCCAGCAGACAACTAACTTTTGCCACAGAAACGCCACATTTCACTGGTTGTTAAAGAGATGCCATTCCCTACCACAATGGGGAAGAAAAACACATTAAAACGTCCAGCTGCTCCCGAACGAATTGTGAATGACAATGTCGCTACTGTATTTGCTACTGTATTCTTACCGGCCTCCAACAATGGAGGTATTGTATTCCAACGGTTATGCAAAACCTCTCTTTGTTGTTTAGGAATATAGTTTCCCTATTTCTCTCTTTTTTTTTGTTTCCCTATGGATGTGATGGATACCTGTTTTGAGAGGGTTCTCAATCATCCATTTCAAATCTAATTTAGAGAAATGTTTCCGCAGATTTTGTTTTTGTTTCTAAAATACTGAGGTTCTATTTCTTCTTTTTTTTTCACTCTGGGTTGTGAATGGTGTGATTCATATGTGTTGCTGGGCCTACTGAAGCGCTGGGATAGATATGTGTGTCCCATTTGAATATAGATATTCAATTGTGTCTTCGGTCTTGCCGTGCCATCCTTATCCTCCCCCAACCCCAACTCCCACAAACATACACACCACAGCTTTGGATTCAGTTTATCGTATTTTCTCTTTGGTGTCTAGATTTTCTTGTACACACACACACACACCAGAAGTGGGTTATGCATGAGATGAAAAGAAGGTGAAATGATTTTAGAATTGTTATATGTACATTAGAAAATTTCAGTGGTCGGGACCTGAACATGCAGGAGTGTGCAAGGTGTGCATGGGACTGAGTGAATTGGAAAGATGTGGTACACAGGGGGCGACGTTCTGTCAGTGGACTGAGCCAGGGTATGTGAAATGGCCTGTGGAAACCACGGAAAAGGTCAGTGAGGCGTGGTTGTGGCTGGGTGACCGCGGCTTCTGTGCGTTGCACGTACTACAGACAACTTTTACGGTCGCTATGAAAAAAAAAATATATAGCCTCATGGCTTCTTACACAGATCCTCTGAAAGCTTGACATATCTGAGATATGCTAGCTGAGGGTGTAACATATGACGATTATACAAAGAATTAGAGATCCAATTGACATAATTAGTACCTAAGTTAGGTCAATCAACGTCACATTGGAATACTTTCAAAGTTATGGTAATTTCCTGCACTGCCATACTCAGAACACACTACCACACACCATCTTGAAACTAGCCTATACAAAGCCATAGTATGACTCTCATGTGTCACTTCAGCCAATGCCATCCACTGTGTGACACTGGCAAATGTTATTATATTTTAAGGGGACACTCAAGTGTTTGTCTCCATGTGGAGAGTTCCCCCACTCAGCTCAGGGTTACCATCATGCCTGGTGTACAGAAGGACACAGGACCAGAACCCACTTGGCCTCGTCTTGTATCTCTGATTTTGTGGCCGATAATAGCTGGTGTGGGCGTCCCAGCTCGCCCCACATTCCCTTGCAGTGCCTGCAGATCTCTTCGTCGAAATGCCTTTATATATATATATATATATATATATATATATATATATATATATATATATATATATATATATATATTATTATTTTTTTTATTATACTTTGTCGCTGTCTCCCGCGTTTGCGAGGTAGCGCAAGGAAACAGACGAAAGAAATGGCCCAACCCCCCCCATACACATGTATATACATACGTCCACACACGCAAATATACATACCTACACAGCTTTCCATAGCTTACCCCAGACGCTTCACATGCCTTGATTCAATCTACTGACAGCACGTCAACCCCGGTATACCACATCGCTCCAATTCACTCTATTCCTTGCCCTCCTTTCACCCTCCTGCATGTTCAGGCCCCGATCACACAAAATCTTTTTCACTCCATCTTTCCACCTCCAATTTGGTCTCCCTCTTCTCCTTGTTCCCTCCACCTCCGACACATATATCCTCTTGGTCAATCTTTCCTCACTCATCCTCTCCATGTGCCCAAACCACTTCAAAACACCCTCTTCTGCTCTCTCAACCACGCTCTTTTTATTTCCACACATCTCTCTTACCCTTACGTTACTCACTCGATCAAACCACCTCACACCACACATTGTCCTCAAACATCTCATTTCCAGCACATCCATCCTCCTGCGCACAACTCTATCCATAGCCCACGCCTCGCAACCATACAACATTGTTGGAACCACTATTCCTTCAAACATACCCATTTTTGCTTTCCGAGATAATGTTCTCGACTTCCACACATTCTTCAAGGCCCCCAGAATTTTCGCCCCCTCCCCCACCCTATGATCCACTTCCGCTTCCATGGTTCCATCCGCTGCCAGATCCACTCCCAGATATCTAAAACACTTCACTTCCTCCAGTTTTTCTCCATTCAAACTCACCTCCCAATTGACTTGACCCTCAACCCTACTGTACCTAATAACCTTGCTCTTATTCACATTTACTCTTAACTTTCTTCTTCCACACACTTTACCAAACTCAGTCACCAGCTTCTGCAGTTTCTCACATGAATCAGCCACCAGCGATTCATATATATATATATATATATATATATATATATTTTTTTTTTTTTTTTTTTTTTTTTTTTTTTATACTTTGTCGCTGTCTCCCGCGTTTGCGGGAGACAGCGACAAAGTAAAAAAAAAAAAAAAAAAAAAAAAAAAAAAAAAAAAAAAAAAAAAAAACCCTTTCCTCGTAACTACGATTTTTTCTGTGGTAAGCACTACATGCTAGTCCAGCCTTTAGGAAAAAAATCTCTTATTCTTGTTCGCTCTTGGCGAGGTAAGCGCCAAAAGCAGGCGAAGAGATGGCTTCAATCGCTCGAATCCATTCTCTAGTTGTCATGTATAGTGCACTAAAACTACAGACCTCTATCTACAACCAGACCTCACAGACCTTTCCATGAATTTCCTGCCCTAGTTCAGTCCAGTGACAGCGCGTCACTCCCTGTACTCCACAGTGCTACAATTCAATATATCCCGTGCACGCCTTTCACCGTCCTGCATGTTCAGGCTCCGAGCACTAAAAATCTTTTTCACTACATCCTTCTGTTTCCAATTTGGTTTCCCCTGTTCTCCTCGCTCCCTCCACTTTTGAAATATATATCCTCTTTGTTAACCGACTGGGGCCTGAACTTGGAGGAGGGGGAAATGCGTGCACGATATAGAGTAGATTGGAACGATGTGTTATACAGGGTCGAGATTCTGTCAATGGACTGGACCAGGGTATATGAAGCGTCCGGGGTAAACCATGGAAAGGTCTGTGTGGAACCTGGATGTGGATAAGGAGCTGTGCTTTCGGTGCATTACACACAATAGCTGGAATATGGATGTGTATGGATGCGGCCTTTTTGCGTCTGTTTCTGGCACTACCTTGCTAAGACGGGAAACGACAATCAAGTATGGAAAAAGAAATATATATATATATATATATATATATATATATATATATATATATATATATATATATATATATATATATATATAAATATATATATATATATATTATCCCTGGGGATAGGGGAGAAAGAATACTTCCCACTTATTCCCTGCGTGTCGTAGAAGACGACTAAAAGGGGAGGGAGCGGGTGGCTGGAAATCCTCCCCTCTCGATTTTTTTTAATTTTCCAAAAGAAGGAACAGAGAAGGGGGCCAGGTGAGGATATTCCCTCTAAGGCCCAGTCCTCTGTTCTTAACGCTACCTCGCTAACACGGGAAATGGGGAATAGTATGAATATATATATATATATATATATATATATATATATATATATATATATATATATATATATATATCAGTAGTAAGGAAAATGTAAGGAACTCTAACTTCTCTAGTCTGGCAGCCCTGGGAAAGGCGAAAAAAATCGGTCATATTTTCCTTCATGAATAACCAGTATATCACAGGATACAACACTGCCGGGAAGGAAGAAATAAATCCATATCATATTCTTTTTTTTTTCGGTCATATATCAAAGTATAGAATGCCTGAGTTGGCCTAAGTTGACGGTTCCATTGACGACGGCATCAATTATTTGTTCTCTTTTTTTCTAACTTATAAATTGTATTTTATCTAACACTTATACTTCAGTGTTCAGTCTACAATCTATACTTGAGAGATACTTGGAAGCTGTGAATGACTTATTCGTGTCCTTTATGGAGCAGGAGAAAGTGCATGAGAGGGTTGATAAAGATGCTTTTCATGGAAGTTGTTATGAGCATAATATTACGGTGTAGGAGGCAAGATCCGAGTTACAGTGAGGAGTTTTCAATTGACGAGGGTAAGGTGCGTCTGAGAGTAGGAAGAGAGGATGGTGACTGGTTGTTGCAAGCGATGGTGGGTGGACTACATCAAGGGTGTGTGATTTTACCCCGGCTGTTTAATCTGCTTTATAGATAGGGCTAGTCAGAGAGGTAAATGCGAAGGTCACGGAGAAGGAGGGGTGGATCCACAGTATGCTGAAGGAAGGTTACGAAGAAGGAGGGGTGGATCCACAGTATGCTGAAGGAAGGTTACGAAGAAGGAGGGGATGGATCCACAGTATGCTGAAGGAAGGTCACGAGAAGGAGGGATGGATCCACAGTATGCTGAAGGAAGGTTACGGAGCAGGAGCGATGGATCCACAGTATGCTGAAGGAAGGGGCGAATCAGTTGCTATTTGCAGATGACGCGACTCTGTTGATGGATTCGAGAGAAATTGCAGAAACCGACGTTCGTCTTTGGGATAGTCTGTGGAAGGAGAAAGTGGCCACGTCCACCGGTCGGAACCACAGGTCGTGTTGTGTTGTGAGTGCGTCTATATGCAGAGGGTGTAAGGCAACTGAAGAGCAAGAGTTCGACGGTCTTCTTGATGGTAGTTGCATCATGGGCATGAAGGGCCTTGGGGTATGACGAGGCTGTGTTTGTATCACATCCTCTGTAGGATTCCTGTACACTATTCTGATGACTTTGAGGAGGATTCTTGGTGGATATCACACCTTACTGTAGCTTTTCCGGTAGCATTGTACTGACCGCTTGAAAGTTACGTGTGCCGATGGAAAGCTTCTCTAGCTGATCCAGGAAACTTTTAACTTAACTCTGCAGAACTCTTGCCACAATATAGAAGAGGCTGGTGACCCCTCCCTCACAAGGGCTGAAGATTTCCCCTGCGTTCTCTTGAGAAAGACAACCAGGAGAGGGGGGGATACTGAGGGCAGCAGGGAGGAGGGAGGCTAGGTTTCAGAAGGCAGGGAGGGTGGGCAGAGAAGCAGGGTGGTACGTGGGAGGAGCAGATAACAGGATAACAGTTGGAAAGATCACGGGGAGGCTGGGGAGGTTAGATATTACGCGGAGGAGGGCTTAGGGAGACGTTAATGTTAATGGCCAGGATTATGTTTCATACTGACGCTGTATATTTCTTCTTCTGCTAAGACCCCCACGTACGTTCAGTGCTCGCACCACATTCATCTTATGGTCCACTGAGGTGTAGCTTTTAGCGTCCCTGGCCGTGACGCATTTACGGAACGCTCAGGGTCGAGCGCATAAGTTCGAATCCTGGTTGCGGCAGTCGGTCCACGATCAACCCAGCTGTTCATCCACCCTTAGTGGTTGGTCGACATAATGGGTACCTGGCTGAGGCTAAGGTATATATATCTATATACAGCGTTAATGCGATGGTCATGATCAGGCCCTCAGTTGCCTGTGACGTTGTAGCCAACATAAAAAATTCATATATAAGTTTACGATTGTTGTAAGAAGACAGGTATAATTACTTTCCCTTAAAAAAATGTAATCTAACTGTATTTTTGATATCGAAGAGAAGGAGAACTAAATGTATTTCATGAAATATAGTCATATCTTATATGAAAGGTCCGTAATTTATCTGGCTTGAATGAATGATTTTTGACCTGCTGTAACGCTTTGAGTACTGTCGGCGAAATAGCGTGCGACTGTAGTAAACTTTTGCCACACGGTGGCCAGCGTTGTGAAACTGGCTTGAACCTGCCGATCTGTCTGGTGTGAGTCGTCCTCAAACTCAAGACCACTGAAGGCCGAATGGATATATACATATACATTTACCACAGCCGCTGGTCATTTCGTCTCTAGCACTTACAATGAGTATGACCAATTCTCGTATCCACCTCTAATGAAGAGACAGAGGAACCATAATAGCAATGCTATGAGAGCTGTGGGGAAAATTTACTTACAAAACCTCCGTTTACTTGTGACGGGTTCAGGTGCAGCAATTTCGACAACAGACACTTCACGTTCTGTTAGTGGTACTGTTGAATTATCCTGTGTACGTAGATCAGTTCACGGACTCTGTTACGTAACACGTATTTATCCGTCGCCTTCAGACCCCAGCTCTTATCCTCTTACTATCGAGGGGCCAAAAGCATCTCAGCTGCAGAGGCCTGTGGATTGGTTCTGCTCAAGAACAGATTGCTTTTCCCTCCCTAATGCAACAATGAATCATGAATTCCTACAGCCCGTTCATTGTTTTGTCCTGGTCATATCCTTGACATTTCAGTTGGTCGCTTACCTCAGGCTCACAGACATGAATTTGAATCTATCAAAGGATGTCATCTCTCCTCGCTTTGAATTTGAGAAGCTTTTCTTTGAAGAAGTTCAGTTTATTATCATGGTATACAACACTGTGTTGATAGAGCGTATTTCAATAAAGCTTCTCATCCAACGATGATTAACAGAGTTATGAAGCAAGGTTCGGCCGGAGCGAAGCCTGCTTCGCAGTATTGACTCACTCGGGCCGGATCTCTCAATACAAATGTAATCTTACTTATGGACTAATATTGTGATTATTTGCTATCACCTAAATTAGGTGAACGATCAAAACGGACTTTTTTTTATAATCAGTTACGAAGGTAATCGGAAATCAGAGAGCAAATTTTTTCAAAGTGTTTCAGTTTGAGTAAACCTTCGTTCGATGTTTCAGACTAATATCAGATGAAACAGAATGGTTGGAGATGATTGTTTTCTTTCTTTTCCGGACTTGTATAACGCGCTCTATCGAGCTGAATTAACTGATTTCACATAGTTCAATATGCTATCATTCCTTCGGGCATCATGGTGAGGTAAACAAAGTCAATATTGGACACGCTCTGTCGGACTGAATCAACTCATTTCACATTATTATGGTTCCTGTCATCACTCTAGGCTTCACAGTGAGGTAAACTAGGTCCATCTTAGTCTCTGGGAGCCATGGTAAACTTAACACTGTATCCCTTGAAACAGACGATACACCACTGTGAATATAGAGAGAACAGTGCAGCGCTCAGAGCTCCACACACACACACACACACACACACACACACACACACACTCGTGCAGCTTGCCTTAAAAACAGGAAGGAAACTAGCACTCCTCTGAGATACACGCAGACTAGAGCAACGGCTTGTGGAAAATCCTGTGGTGAGTTCAGAGCAAGTGATGGTGTAAATTTCAATGCTTCGTATTATTCCTCCTTGCTTCATATTTCTGGGGAAGAGGAAGGGGTTAATGATTTCACTGATGGGGAAAGAGATAATGAACCATAAATGGGAGAATCTTGACGATGGAAAATGTCGCCTCAACTCTGCGACAACTGTTAGTCCAAATTCACCATTGGTCAGTAGTTTGTGTGGCCAGGGGCTAAATGATTCACAAGGTTCCCAAAGCTCTGCCAAGCGGTACGCAGTACTCCCGCCACATGTGCATGAAACCAAAGACTTGCGTCTGGGGCGTATATATGGTATGAGGGTTGCTAGTCCACCCACAGAGAACTGGGAGGCTCCTCCACTCTCTTACCTTCCAGGTAAGGGCTGAGGACCCGTATTCCTCGATGGTAATCTTCTATAAAGATGTGTTTATTTACCTCATCCATTCTATGTGGGAAAGACTTAGAGAAAACAACAACAACAAAAAAAGACAAAAGGATTTATGGCCAGTATTTGCGATGGTAAAAACAAATCGTAAATATCGTGTTGTTTTTATTTGTTTTGTTATTTTACTGAAAGAAATCGCCTGTTCATTTCTGGTGATTTTGGCTGCATCGGTTCGACTGCGCCATCAAAACAGACCGACCAGAAAATATAAAGTTTCAAGGAAAATTTGTGGGCTAGTCTGAGCACGGGAGTAGGAAAGTATATCATGAAGATAATGTTTCATGGAGGCACGGGAAAATAAAGCACCGCACTCACTCATACACCTCAGTGCTTCCGTGCACGCCATACATGCAAGCACCCAGGTCTGCACGCACAGGACAGGAGGCACAGATAAAAACTCAGCGGCAAGAACGTGCCCAATAGAGGTATACAAGAACACGACCAAACATACATTCCATAAATGCAATCACACTCACGGCGTTCTCAACCACACCCTCAGGCACTTAGAACTCAAGACAGAAAGGTAACTGAGCACATAGTAAGTAATACAGATCCTACACACAAGTGCATGGACAGATAGGCCTTCAAACACATTCTAGCTGATGGAAAGAATTACTAACATAAGCAAGCAGAATGACCCTCTCGCTCATAATGGGTTCCCACACTCCCTAACACATGATAGCAAACAGGCCTACATGACCATGCAATTTCATGCACCACACTTACCTACAACCAGGACAACTTCACAAGTACGCAGGAAAATTACGAACCAGCAGCCTAGCTGAGCTCGGGAGCCGATAAAACCACCAAGAGGCAACTAAACTTATGTGTAAACTAAATCTAGTTCCTCTATATCCTTGCTCCTCTCTCTCAATGCTTCCTCCTCAAAAAGGTATGTTTTATTCTCGCTATTTACCTCTTCTACCACTTCGTTTTCTTGTCAGTTTCTGGTATTCTATACTTTCAATGTTTCATCTAATCTCACCTAATGTCTTATCATTTTTTCCCCCAGTCCTTTCACCCTTCTCATCACACACGCAAGACGTCTGTACCTCTTTAACAACTTAAGGAAATCTTCATCCTCTTCTGAGTTCGGCCTCGTATATGATCTGGTGATTGGCTTTTCTCGCTTTTGTTATCCCGCGCAAACAGGGATTTAGCATCAGCACCAGAGGTCAGATAGCAGAGTCCTCTTCCAACGACTCTTAAAATGTGATCGCCGATAGACATCGTCAAAGATTTCCAGGCAAAGTTTGGAAATCAGGTCTGTCCTGGAAGGGCACGACGCACCAGAGACACACCTCCATCCAGGTTGTTGCCTCCGTTATTTCTTATATCTTTAATGGGTAGTCAGAAGCAAGGGAAAGGATGCCTCCTCTGTCCAGCAGGGAACAGGAGCTTCTGTCTACTCGAACTTGCCCTACCTCACCTCTGCCTATCCTAATAGCAGCTTGTTCCCTTCCTACTGATACCATAATGCCATGCATGGCTGGATTAGGTGAGCACCTCTCACGCGCATCAAGGTATTACTAGCCTGCTTGCCAGAAGGACTCTGAAGCTTGGGACCTTCCTGATTGAAGCTTTGGGTAACCGTACTGGAGTTCACTCAGTCGACGCAGGGAGACAACGCTGTGCAGTTTGATTTCTCCTGTTTATGAACTTTGCAGTACTATGGCATATGGAGAAGTAGTAATCATCCTCTCGTTCTAAAATGAAGTTGTAATCGGAATCAATTATTTCGATGATTATTCCGTAATAAAGTGCAGATAGCTATGCAGCACTTGGGCTGCAATTGACTAGCTCCTTGCCTTCTGCGATATAATACGGTACTGACACGAGTTGTCCCCCAGGAGTTTGAATCTAAGATTTTCTTCGCCTACCCCCATCCCCATGGGTCACATACGTACTGTGCTAGTGGTCTTAGAATCATCCAGAAAACCTGGTGAAGATGTTGAAGATTTTTCGGGTGGGTGGATGTACGTACCTTGGCGTTGAAGGCCTTAATGACTCTGGCAGTTGATAGGTTCGAATCCCAAACAACCAACCAACCAACCACCCACCCAACCAACCAACCAACCAACCAATCAATCAACCAACCAACCACCCACCCAGCCAACCAACCAACCAACCAATCAACCAACCACCCACCCACCCAACCAACCAACCAATCCATCAACCAACCAATCAAATAACCAACCAACCAACCAACCAAACAACCAACCAACCAACCAACCACCCACCTAACCAACCAACCAACCAATCAGTCAACCAACCAACCAACTAATCCAACTCCTCAACCTATTGACAGTATGTCGCATCGCTCCATCCCAAAGCATTACAATGTTCCAAGTTTTCATGTGTATTCCTGATATCATCTCACTCACTTTACTCCTACGAAACCCTCTAACCAACGCCTGCCAAACCCCTTCTAAAATCCGACCTTACTGTTTAATGGTAGAGGATGTCACTGTTTTATTCCCAGACGACAGGAGCTGGTCCTACCTTTTGAAAAAATTCTTCTTATCTGTCTGTCTATTTGTCTGTCTATCAATCTATCTATGTATGTATCTATCTATCTACCTATCATCTATCTATCTATCTAATCCATGCAACAGCCAATTGAGACAGACAGTTTTTTGAGACAGTTTTATAAACTAGTTACATTACTTGTACTATGTAATTGGTAGAATTCCTTTATGAGTGAGATCTGAACTCACAATGGAGAGAAAAATAATGCTCTCTACTTAGCAAAATAGGGTAACATCGCGACAGAATCACTCGATATCCTTTGCTAATGACATTTCTAAACACACTGAAAAATTAGAATTCAGAAGTACGTAGATACACAAACCACACAGATCCAAGGTCCAAGCGAAGTGATCTAGCCTTAACGCTCCTTAAGAAGGAGTATGGACGGTATATTATAAAGGAGATGAAGCAAGAATGATTGAAGGGGATTTCTCAGTGCATAAAACAAACCTCGACTCATAACATGAACCAAGTATGCACATAAATCACACTAACTTTGAGACTACAGAACCAGACGCTCTCTCTCCCCCGCCAAGATTATCCCGTCCATAACAATAGACTCGTTTCTAAAAGCTCTCCACAAGCAAATTACGTTTACAAGCTGGAAGCTGGAGACAAAAAAAGAAGGATTCATTAAACGAGACATAAAAGGTGACAACTCCAACGACAATGGAGAACTATTTACATTGATAATCATCCTCGTTTTCCGATCTGTTTGGAATGATAGATGCCACAAACTTTTTTTTTTTTGCCGTTGAACAATGGATGGATTTTCCGATGACAGATATGCAAAAGTAATTTTCACTGATGAAAAACTGAGTTCCAACTTTATTCTCTACATCTGTGAAAGGCACAGGTCTTGTTTGGGGTTTATTTGATAACTGATGGACACATTACAGTTCCCGTGTATATAAATAAAAGGTAAACAAAAGACTAAAGCGTCATCACGTTAAGCAATTTATACGGTTGGGATAAGAGTAATGTCAAATGTATCGCTCGCCTCCATAAACTTTTAGGGATTTATGTCACGGATATAATAATCTGACAATGACAACATTGTTCACAACTGTTGTATGTCACGGATATGATAATCTGACAATGACAACATTGTTCACAGCTGTTGTATCTTTACCACAGATCTCTTCACGCCTCTGCCATAGTCTTCCCCTAGCCTCTACATGGGTCATATATACGCAGTGGGAGTGTATGTGATCTTAAGATTACCTTTAATACCTGACGAAGGTGTGAAGGATTTTCCAGTTGATATAGCTTGATGAAGACGTCCTTAATGACTCTGGTAGTCAAGTGCCCTTAAGCCCCAAACAAACAACCGACCAACTTTAGGTTATAGCCTTCCATATGCAGACCTGAAGTGAAGTACAAGAAAAGTGAAGCGAGAAATGACAAGTAACCTGCTTAGCCATCGACGTTAGGTCCTCTAAAACAAAAATAGATACAGATAAGAAGAAAACAAGAATAATCTAAGACTCTGAAAGGAAGTGATGCCTTAATCTTTATCAATGGACAGGTCATAGCTACTAAGAAACACATGAGAAAGTGAAGAGTTCCAAAGCTTAGCAGTAGAGGGAAAGAAATTAAAATTGCAACGTCCCACCCTCGAAATGCCAATGGTCATACAAGAATGATGCGACGCATTGGCTTGCCAAGTGTTGCAGATTCCAGGTAAGGGCAGGAGGCACGCAAGCAACCAGCACCTGAGAGCAGAAACCACAGTAATATCTATAGAAGTTGGGGAAAGAGGACCAACCCTTCAGGGTGAGGAAAGAGGATCGAGTTTTGGGAAGAGACTGGGACGGTTGACGGGTCGGGGTTACTTTAAATTCAGATCTGTAGCAAACGTGGAGTTACAACCAGTCAACATGTGAGAACCGTACTCCCAGCAAGTGAGAATTATTCTTTGGTATAAATGGACCAACTTCAGATATTTTTTTTTTTTTTTTTTTTTTTTTTTTTTTTTTTTTTATACTTTGTCGCTGTCTCCCGCGTTTGCGAGGTAGCGCAAGGAAACAGACGAAAGAAATGGCCCAACCCCCATACACACGTACATACACACGTCCACACACGCAAATATACATACCTACACAGCTTTCCATGGTTTACCCCAGACGCTTCACATGCCTTGATTCAATCCACTGACAGCACGTCAACCCCTGTATACCACATCGCTCCAATTCACTCTATTTCTTGCCCTCCTTTCACCCTCCTGCATGTTCAGGCCCCGATCACACAAAATCTTTTTCACTCCATCTTTCCACCTCCAATTTGGTCTCCCTCTTCTCCTCGTTCCCTCCACCTCCGACACATATATTCTTTTGGTCAATCTTTCCTCACTCATTCTCTCCATGTGCCCGAACCATTTCAAAACACCCTCTTCTGCTCTCTCAACCACGCTCTTTTTATTTCCACACATCTCTCTTACCCTTACGTTACTTACTCGATCAAACCACCTCACACCACACATTGTCCTCAAACATCTCATTTCCAGCACATCCATCCTCCTGCGCACAACTCTATCCATAGCCCACGCCTCGCAACCATACAACATTGTTGGAACCACTATTCCTTCAAACATACCCATTTTTGCTTTCCGAGATAATGTTCTCGACTTCCACACATTTTTCAAGGCTCCCAAAATTTTCGCCCCCTCCCCCACCCTATGATCCACTTCCGCTTCCATGGTTCCATCCGCTGACAGATCCACTCCCAGATATCTAAAACACTTCACTTCCTCCAGTTTTTCTCCATTCAAACTCACCTCCCAATTGACTTGACCCTCAACCCTACTGTACCTAATAACCTTGCTCTTATTCACATTTACTCTTAACTTTCTTCTTCCACACACTTTACCAAACTCAGTCACCAGCTTCTGCAGTTTCTCACATGAATCAGCCACCAGCGCTGTATCATCAGCGAACAACAACTGACTCACTTCCCAAGCTCTCTCATCCCCAACAGACTTCATACTTGCCCCTTCAGATATATATATATATATATCTACGCTGGCTGGACAAGAGTGGAAGTTTATCAGATAAATGAAATACGATGATAAAAAAAGAATGTTTGTTGCGTTAAGTAACTCGATCACGGTTTTGAGGGAAATAAGGGAGATGAAACAGGAATAAAAATGGTTTTATATACTGTTGAATTACGCGTATGAAACATGAAATCCTACTCAAAGACGAATCCACATTAAAAGGCTTGAGGCTAAAGCACGTAATATATTTGATTCCTTGAAGACCTCTTAGCCACTATGCTGGTCCTCGACATTTGACTCGTGTCTAATCAGACTCTCATCACTGTTTCCCCTTTTACGATGGTCTCCTCCAACTCATTTCCCATTTCAGAACAACATCTGTGGCAAACTAGGAAGAACTTAATGGATTTGTTTTGTGAATTTTCTTCTTTACGTGTGATAACAGGGTAACATGATGGTTCCGGACGTGTAGAACGCACCAGGAAGGTCGTTAGCCTAAGCCAGGTACCTGGTCTAACGACCAACCCCTCGGGGAGGATGAACAGCTAGGTTGACTATGGACCGACTGTCGCAACCAGGAATCAAACCTATGCCCTCGATCCCAGGAGGCCCTTGGACGCTTCACGGTCAGCCACGCTAGCCGCTTCACCACGGAGGCTCTCATTATATTTTCCCCCCGTCAGGATGCATTTCAAATCAAGTGTTCGTCTTCACTGTAGCATCAATGTTGTTTTGCATCTATTCCAAGAGGAAAGTAGGTATGATATACGTCCCACTGGCCTCCCACATCACGGTATCAAGATACCCGACCATCAATTCAACAACACTTCTTTATTTTCCCGTACAATTACTAACCTAATTTCCCTTTATTTCGTGCTCCGTTCGATCGCTGTTTCACGAAATACTCTTTGGAATCCATGTAGCAAGCCTTGCTGGCGAGGGAAGGCTATCTCTCTGAGACGAACAGCCGAGAACAACTCAGAAAACTTTTGTGTAAACTCTCGTCTCACCTTACCTCCCCGAGGCATGAGGCTCCTTGGCTCATCCACCAGTCAACCTCTTGAAGAGTCTGCGCTGGTGGGAGAAGCTACGCTTGGCCCAGCCCTATGAGAAACCACTTCCCCCACCCGACGACACCAACTGCCTGTACAGTGGGTCGCTGTCTAGACTAATCTCTCGCCGAACAATCGTTAACAGAACGATGATCCGCAGCTCTGTACGTGCCAGGCTGCGTGTGTGTGCGTGCATGTATGTGTGTGTGTGTGTGTGTGTGTGTGTGTGTGTGTGTGTTTACTATTTGTGTGATACGAAAGGAGAATTTTACACTCATGTTGCACCGTCTCTTAATCGTGTGTATATGTATCATGTATTTACTTCTGTGTACACTCAGCCATAAGCCAGGTGCCCATTTACCGACTAGCCCCAAGGGGAGGATGAACACCTGGGTTGGGTGTAGACCGACTGCTACGTGGGCTAATGATTCGAACCCATGCGGGACCGACCCTAAGCTGGCCCGTGCTGACTCACGGCCACTGACAGCTAACCATTACACCACGGAGGCCCATGATATAGTGGTGTGTGTACGAGTGTGTGTCTAGGCTACCTAGGGTAAAGAACCGCTAGGGTCTAGAGACGTGATTTAGAGGGTTTTATGTTTCCCAAACCTTCATCTTATTTCTCTGGTTAACTTGATGTCTAAGTTTATATCCTTGACAATTCACTTACTTCCCCAGTTAGCTTCATGTTCAGCTATACGTCTTAAGCATTTCACCTATTTGTCTGGTTAGCTTCATGTCTGTGTCCTTGATTCTCTCTCATTTCTCTGGTTAGCTTTAAGTCCATCCCTACGTCCGTATTTGTCTGTGGTTATCTACGACCTTAACTATTCGCCTCATTGTTAGTTAGCTGCCTGTCTGTCTGTCTCTCACTTGTCTTGCCTTTCACTCGTCCTTAGTCTGCCTGTATATATATTCTCACCCGTCTGAAAGCGCACACTCTCTTTAAGACAGCGCCTGCATGAACGTTGTATCTGTGTGGTACCCTACGTCGAAACATGCCAGGATTACCCTGTAATACACATGTACTCTTTTGCAACCTTTAATGCATGTATCCTCTCTCATTTCACTGCAGGAGAATTAAGCCAGCGTAATAAACCCAGCCCTGGCGGTTGCAGTCTGAGATTAGCTCCTGCTTTGTTTTAAGCTATTCACTAGTTTGTTCTAATTACCATAGAGTGTGGGCAAATGAGGTCATTCTGGGGGGCGTTGAATGTTTGCATCAATGAACACGAATATGTATATCTTTATACAATAGTTGAGACGGCACGGGCAACTGAAGCCATACATACATACATACATACATATACATGTATATATATATATATATATATATATATATATATATATATATATATATATATATATATATATATATATATATATATATATATATATATATATATATATATATATCCTAGACAAGGCCAGGTACTCATTTTATGGACCAACTCCTAAGGGTGGATGAACACCTGGGTGGACTGTGGACCGACTGTTACGACCAGGATTTGAACCTATGCACTCGATGTTTATGATATACAAACATCAAGAATTAAGTGCAAAAATATTTCTGAACACACAGATGACTGATAGTTATATTCATTTCCCTAGAAAGTTCTCGACTGTCCAAAAGTAGGATCACGAAAAATATTGTGGTATTTTACACTTGTGGTGGATATTTGGTGGGCTTCCGCGAGATCGCATATGGAGAAAAATATGTGAGGCTTGTTTAAGGTCAATGAGGGCTTATCAAACTCTCCTGATGCCATCATTTAGTCATGTATATGATGATGGCTTTGTATTATATCGCCGTATTAGTTCGTGAAATTATTAATCTTGAAAGCCACAAACATATATATATATATATATATATATATATATATATATATATATATATATATATATATATATATATATATATATATATATATATTACCAGAGTTCTCGCTCACTCACCTATATAAGTCATATATTCAGTTTACGAAACTCTTATTAACATTAGCTATTTCAACTTCTCTTTTTCTTCTACTTCTATGCTGCGTGGGATGAAGAAAAGTTAGCAAAGGTAGCACTCAGATATCTATCTTAGCTTGTTTGCTGAATATACTTAGCGACGCTCGGTTTGGTCTATATGTTCAAAATGTTTCCTCCTTCGCGTTACGATCGTGGGACAAATGTCGATCCATCAAAATTTGATCCAGAGCCAAGTATACCAATGGCCGATCGAGCTTTGACAAGCAAGCGAAGTGTCAAGACGCACTTCAGAGGTTCTTAATTCCAGTCTTTCTGTTTGCTAAAGGCTGATCGTCAGTAACAAGACGGTGCATCCGTTTGCGTTGTGACCTTTTAAGATTTTGGCAGCAGAGCTGACGAATTGTGGCTGGGTTTCTTTTGGCAGCAGAGCTGACGAATTGTGGCTGGGTTACTTTTGGCAGCAGAGCTGACGAACTGTGGCTGGGTTACTTTTGGTAGCATCGTCACTTGTTCTGCTACCACCAGCTGTGATCTCTGCAGCAGGAAAGGTCTATCTCTTGTACCACTAGGACGCCATGACCTGGTAGGAGCTTCTGCAACTCAGGGCCTTCATTTCTGTCCATCATCTCTGCGATATACGTCCTCGAGAGCCGTGTGGTGACCTAAACTGTCAGGGAATATCCAACGGGTGAGGTACGCGATGAGTAATGTGATGAGTACTGAAGGTGAGTCAACTGTGGCGAGAGGAAGACTGACGGTGCGTTCAGAGTGAAAAGTGAATAAATCCAGTGATATTGTGAATGATGGTGGCGAGTGGGCGTCACTGTCAGCTGGTGGGTGTAAACACTATTTGATGCATTAAGAAACTTACGGTGTTGCAACATGCACTGGGAATTAGCTGCTAATTACGTTTGCCCTTGAATTAGAGAAACCAAGCATAAAGCGTGTGTGTGTGTGTATATATATATATATATATATATATATATATATACATATATATATATATATATATATATATATATATATATATATATATATATTTATATATATATATGCAATGCAGTAAGGTCACAGTGATGCACGTGATATAACCATCGTGTTTAATTTTTCTCTTGGTTATCAGCAAACATGTTTATGTATAACTCCAGGAATACCCTTTTCAGGGCTCCTGTAATTTCTAGGCTGCGCTACAATCAGAAGCAGGGGAATGATGGGCTACTATAGAACAAGAGTTTCCCCGACGAGCGAGACAGTCATAGTCGGTGGGGTTGCGTTCTCGTCAGCTGAGGAGAAGCGAAATTCTAGTGATTGTAGCGCAGCCTACAAACTGCAGGAGCCTAGCGAATAGGATTACATCACACGGATAAAGCACAGAGTGAGGAGAGAAAGGAAGCAGACACATAACGAAGGGAAAATGCTTTTAAGCGTTTTTAACTACGAAGTCGCAAATAAAGTCAGTCTCGAAGAGCGGTACTTGAGGCATTTCTAAATGTATTTAAAGTGTTGCTCTCAACTTCTCTTGGAGGTAAAGGATTCCATAGGTCATCGGTCTTGTTGAGAAGGGAAATACCTGCCCACACTCGTCGTAACTGAGGTCGTATACACAGAATGTATGTGGTATCTGAATCGTCCTGAACTCCTGAAGGTGTTGAAAGATTCTTTTTCGGGTTGGCGGAATGTGGCAGCTTGACGTTCAAGGCTGTAATGACCCTGGCAGTTGATGGCCCTAAAGCCCAACGAACCCAACCTATGGTGTCATGATCATCAGCTGAGGAAGGTGTTAAAAGATATTTCGAGTAGTGGTTCTACCTGGACCTTGACTGACCGTTAATGACCCCGGCAGTTGAAGGGTCTAAAGCCTAACCATTCAAACAACCTACAATTAAAGCGTATTGACATGAGTCAGTGTGAAGTAAAACATATACACAAGAATCAGTATGCATAAGTTTGAATACCTGCATTGGATCACCTCTTGACCTTCTCTCTTATAATCACTTCTGATCCCTCTCTTTTCTAAGTGTAGTATGTCATGGCTAGAAAAGAGAGAGGGCAATGGATCACTTAAATCAAAAGAGAGTGCAATGGTATTACTTATATCAAAAGAATCACACAAAGGGTAACTATTCCCTCAAGGATCTACTCACCCAGTTTGATTTGTCATTTGGGCTTTAGGATAGTCAACTACCAGGGTCGTTAAGTCCGCCAAGGTTAAACTACGCATCCTCCAACCGAAAAAAAAGAAATCCTTAACACCTTTTTCATGTTTTAAGAGTGAGTCTAGTACCACAAACACTCTATGTATATGACCCATGTATTAACCTACCTACAGAACATGACATGAACACATCTCGACCTTCCCTCGTAGCAAATTTCCAGCATGTTTCGCATATCCCAAGATTATATAGGAGAGGAGAATGGGTGAATTAATCCGAGCAGGTGAAGAGTGCATTAATTGGCATAAAAATTCAGACTCGTACATAAGCGAGATTCTGATCGTTGAATGTTGGATGGTTCCGAAACATCAATACCGTGCAGCTGCTGACGAGCACAAATTATTCTGAATTACATCAAGTCTGGTCTATGTTGCGTTAAATTAATGAAGCTGCCCAAAACTTTGATGTATCATGAAAGTTTGACTGTGTTGTGTAGCAGGTCGGATGGCGAGTGCCTCTGGCATTATTGTTTGGGTGGCCTGTGATGAGAGAACGTGTATTGTGTAGCAGTTAATGGTATGGCTTTATTGTTTACACTGTGACAAACACTGTATTGTCGTAGTTTATTGTGTGTCTTTACTATATATTCTTTTTTTTTTGATAGGTTCTACATTGTGGTCCTCCAGCGGCTTTGTCCTTTACCATATGACAATGTGATGTGGGAATTGGCAAGTGACTGAATATGCTGTTCTTGATTTTCATGAGGGAACTCTACGTAGATATAAATCAACAGTGTACTTCTATATTGCTATACCTTCGTAGTATTTCACTGTCGTATTCCTCTACTTACTTCCTTACGGTATCATTGTGCTTCAAGCATTCATAGGCCGCCCAGGGTCGAGCGCATAGGTTTGAAACCTGGATGCGGCAGTTGGTCCACTGTCAAGCCCCATGTTCATCCACTCCTAGTGGTTGGTCGATAAAATGGGTACCTAGCTTATGCTAGGGTATCTATCTATCTATCTATCTATCTATCTATCTATCTATCTATCTATCTATTTATCTACATATTGGGATGGTCTTGATTAGGTGCCTCAGTTGCCCGTGCCGCCTCAGTTAACATTAAAAAAAGTTGATATTAGCGTTATTTCATCTTGTCAAGAGGTAACCACAAACTCATCAGAAGTATCAGCACACATCCTGAAGCACTCAAGGTTTATTGATTTCTATACGCTATCGTATAGCAATGTTTAGTATAACAACGTACATCAATAACATTAAGCATAGTCAAAATTGATGACTAAGTAACCTTGCATTTACCACCAGCAGATTCAGGGCCTTTGGACCCCTCGTCTTTTCGCTCTGGCCATTGACCTTTGGATTATAACTTTTACTAAGCAGACTCCCCAACGACAACAAAATCTTCTTCTTGTAGTACTTCGGAGAACAGCGGAATGGCATTGTTCAGTGGTACAATCTCTCACCCTCGCCATTTTCCTCTTCGTACAAAACCTTTCCGTTTAATAACAACAAAACATCTTCCCGAGAACATAGAACATATCACCGCGGCAGTCGGCAGTTTCTATACTGCCAAGGAAATGGACGCGTTATTAGCACCTCTGTAAGGAAGTGGGGGGTTTTAATTGTCATGCTTCTTGGAACGTGATCAACGTGTTTACAAAATGAAGACAGGACCGCCTTTAATTAGTGGCAAGATCAACTAGACTAATTGTTAAATAAACGAGAAGTTGATCGGGTCTGATAGCTTTATGGCAATACCCGTGTTGAGAGATCATGCTGAAATTGAGCTGACGACTCGGTGACTTTAACGAGACAGACGCAGAAGGAGGACAACGTAGAAGTAAGTTCTGAATTTACTTACGTCACGTTTACGAGAAGTTTAGCAACTTAAGTTTTGAAATCTTAAGACAAGATTAGAAATGTTGTTAGCGAATCCCGAATATTTCCATGTTAGATATTCTTATCTCGTTCAATAATCAGGCACTTAATTATCATCTGCTAGATCCCATGGTCTGCGTAAGTGTTGAAAATTACGTTATGTGTTTCCTCATCAGGGCAACACAAGTCCTTCACTGCTATGTAAAGCTCTGCCGTGGTCTGTGGGGGTCATCTATGTAGAAGGCGAGGGTTCGAATGATAGGCGTGAATTGATTACGAGATACACATGGACGAAAGTCTACTAATAGCATGATCATATAGGTCGAATATAGGGCAACAGAGAGAGATGTCTCAGGCATTATAACCAGGATAATGGACATGAATAAAGATTAGCTCAGTGTGAGAAAGATAACTGGCATGGATAGATTATCTGAAATACACATGGAAATAAGTCTTCAATTTGCTTGGTTATAGATAGGACTACTGACGAAGGATAGCCCAGTCAAGATGTATTGTCATGTAGTTTGAATGTATATGTCTGAAGCAAATTGCCAAAGAAAGGGATGGATGGAGAGGTATTCCTTTCTCGTATAGTAAGGCTGGATGTCTTTCAGATGCCAGAGGAAGGATCTTGCATAAGTTGCACCACTATTTCATGGATTGAGATGGCGGTGTGAGTGGAGAAGGTAGTCTCACACTGGACGAATCAATACTAGAGGACAAATGGTTTAAACCAAGTATGTATATGAGAGTAGAAGATTATGTGCATGAATATTATAGCAAGGAGGAAACGTGTGAATGTACTGAGAGGTTGTAGTATTTGACTGGCCCACCCATATATAAATGAGAACGAAGTTATATATTCTTGTCTTTCTTGTCAGTTCGTTGCCTCACACGTGTCAGATCAACAACGTTATATATCTCAGTCTGATTTTGGGAATTGATCTTTTACTGAATATCCGTTTGATTATCATCATAACAACTTATGTTGATAAGACATATTGCCATTACGTATGCTCAAGAGAAAGATAATCTTTTGTTAAGTCCATCCATTACTTTAATTGTGAACGCTCCTTTTTTTTTCGGGTCACAAAGCAAGTTCGTGAAACAAGAGCTTCGGTACCGTATCGAATTACCTGAATAAGAGTTTGCTAAAAGTAGAGACTGATTCAGAGTCACCATGAACTGCTACTGTGATCATTACGAATCAGAGGATCTCGACCACCCATCACATCAACTATGTTCAGTCTACGTTGCTGATTGTAAACCTACTGGTTTGCTTCAGTGTTCCACTTCGTCTCGTTTTGTATTGTCGGGGGTTCATGTCAGATGAAGTCAAGATGTTAAAAGAATGAGGCTTGTGCCTGTAACGCCCCCAGATGCACTGTGTCGAAATTAATTCAACGCGTTTCTCACGCTAAAAAGTTTTTAACATTGTTCCCTGACGCAATTGTATTGTCAAAGACCTCCAGCTCTATGGGGGATAAGAAGGAGGCCATGCCAAACTTTAGTATTTGTATCGCACGGAAATATTTGATACACGAGTGCTGTTGGATGTGAACTAAAGTGTGTTCGGGTGGTGGGCGCTTCACCCTAGCGCGATTCGCCTGCCTAAAATTATTATATTTTTCAGCGGCGGAATAACTGAGCCATGTTGACGGCGGGGTCTTTCATAGGGGATCTTGGGCGGTCAGGCCCAGCGGCCACAGCTGCTAGTGAATAAGTTTTTGTATTGCTGGACAGAGAATTTGAGCGTTCGATGAAAGAATCTGTGAGCAAGAGCTGAACGGTTGGCCATCTTGGTTGTGACTTGTGTAAATCACCGGAATGATCAATTAAGGTAAAATTGACTTTCCGAACGGCATTAATCACTGAAGACACTGCACACAGACAGAGCTTACAAGAGATTGAGACTCTATGATATGATTTGATAATTCTGCCTTATTCTTCTCATAGCAAGATGATGGATGATACTCCCCGCACATACAACGACGCATTTGAAAACTGGTCTGAGCATTTGTCATAATGATAATTGTTTCTTTCCTTACACCTCCAAGCTTTGGAATTCCCGACTTTCTCGTGTCTTCCCCAATAAACTATGACTTGGGCCATTTCAAAAGACCGGTTTTTCACTTCCTCCAAAATTCTTAAATGATTCCCCTTGTCTCTTCTTTCTCCCTTTCATAATCTTCTCTATATTTCAATTAAAGCCCGGCCTTGACTGGAGCCTCCAACGTAAAAACAAAAAAAAGAAAACGAATTATTCAAGAGCAACAAAAGAAACATATCCCACACATCAAATCATGGTAATCGTACCTAAAGGAGCAATTCTGCTATTCTTTCCATACTATATAGACCCTAATGTCGAAAAAAGATCGACCAGGAGCTATATTCATGCAAGGACTGAACGTAGAATGTGATGTAGTCCGACGGAGAATATTTGAGGAAGGTTCGAATGCTTTCTGAAGGCAAGGAAAAGACAGCACACAGCTCCGTGCTATACATTTTTATACTTCCAGAGTGGCACAATCCATCGCCTGCATGATAAAAAAAATCGTACACCTACATACATCAACAAACACCTGGTCTCATACACAATGCAAGCACATACACTCGCTCCCAAAGCCAAAGACACAGACCCACACCCACAACAGGAACACAGCACTTGCCATCCACATTAGACATAGGCTAGGGTTCGAATCATGGACCATGGGGAAGTCAGCCCACAGTCAACTCAGCTGTTTATCCTCCCCGTCAGGGATGGTCAGTGAGTGGGCACTTGGCTTAAGGTGAGGCGTGTATATGAGTGTATACATAAAGTCAAGACCTGATGCATATATACAAGGTTAAGAGACGAGGCCACACGAGCTTAGAATTCTCTCCAGGTAACACGCAAATGATATTCCCAAGGGAAGCGTCCAAGCCTTTTACAATATTCATCCACGAAGAAATACTCGCACTTGCTGGCTTACAGACCCGGCTCACATGTAATCGCAAAGATTGGCACTCACGGACTTGGCTACTTAAGGCAACAGCCGACAGAGCCAGCCTTTATGAGCGCATGACAAATGAACTGTTTGTCTCTGCCATTATTTTCTCGCCTATAGCTCTCAATCTCTTGTTTTCTTTAGTACCCTCTTCCCCATTGGCACTCCCATTCTCTACTCTTCTCGAATTTAACGTAAAGAAAAATACATCCTATTATCGAACAGGGTGTGGATGATGAATGTTTATGAATATATATATATATATATATATATATATATATATATATATATATATATATATATATATATATATATATACACGTACATAACCTGCTTAAGGTTATATCGCAAATGAAAAGTAACCTTTGCTGAGGGTGTGTTATCCTCAGTTGATAACACACCTGTCTCTGCTACTGGGCGTAGCCCAGCCTTGAACTTGCCGGATCCCCTTCGTAAGGGGGTCCTGGGTTGTATGGTAATGACAGTGATAATGATGATTCTAATGGTAATAATAACGATGAAAATGATAATAATAATAAAAATAATAATAATAATAATAATAATAATAATAATAATAATAATGATAATAATAATAATAATAATAATAATGCTGATAATAATAATAATGATAATAATAATAATAAGAATAATAATAATTATAATAATGATAGTAATAATAATGATAATGATAATACAAGGAAGGAGTTCGAACAGCGTGCAAGAGAAAAAAACAGCAGATCAAATAGGAAGATGCAGGGAAGTGGTAAAGATGGTAAATAAGAGTTGGGGTGCGCGAGAATCAGCAAACCTCAGGGAGAATAAGAAAATATTTGGGGAGGTTACTCGCGTGCGAAAAACAAGAGGACAGATGGGAGCTTCAGTGCAGAGGACGGACCTGGAAGAACAGGGACAAATGAGGTGAAGAAGAGATGGGGTGAGTATTTTGAAATACTGTTGATTGTGCTCGATAGTAGGGTGGCAGATGCGGGGTGCTTGGGGCGTGGAAGTAATGAGCTACTCGTGGCAAGTGGTTTGGTGAGATAAGAGGGGGTGATAAAAACTGTACGGAAGGTGAAGTGCGGCAAGGCGATGGAGTGGGTTACAGTCGAATTTCTTAAGAAAATGGGTGACTGTGTTGTTGATTAGTCAGGATTTTCACTGTAAGGATTATGGTGAGGTATCTGAGGACTGGCGGAATGCCTGCATAGCGCCACTGTATAAAGATAAGGAAGACAAAAGTGAACGTTCGAACTACAAGTTTATAAGTTCGTTGATGGGGAACTAGAAGGGTCTATGGTAGAGTGGTGAGTGCGAGGGTGGTTGCAGGCACAGATCAGAGGACTGGGTACGAACAGTAAGAATTCAGGAGTGGCAGAAGATGTGTGGATAAGAAGTTTCGTTGGATAATTTTTGTGTGAAATGATTAGAGAAACAAAATCTGGATTCGGCAATTAAGGATCTGGAGAAAGTATATGACGGCGTTAATAGAGTCGCTCTCTGGAAGAGCAATGGAATGACGTGACATGCAATAGATAACAGCCTCACAATCCTTCCAGAAACAAACTCGTCTGTAACCACACTCCCTAGACATACACGAGTCACGATCTCTCGTCTGCGTTCTGCACATTACCCATCCCTTCAACACTACGGACACCGTTTCAATACATCCCAAGGCCATTCATTCCCGCACTACAACTACCACCTGACACTTGCTGCTAAGCTCCTCGCACTTTTCCGTGCACACATTACTACACCCTAGGACAAATGTGCCCGCTCGGTGGACATGGCTGGCTTTCAGAGCGCTGCAGCAGTCCCATGTTCATTGAACGGAATCCTTTGGAAGGAATTATACACACACACACACACACACACACACATATATATATATATATATATATATATATATATATATATATATATATATATATATATGAGTCCACAGGGAAAATGAAACACGATAAGTTATCGTGTTTCATTTTCCCTGTGGACTCATAGGTCAGTGGGGCCTGGCTGTGGACAGGGGGATGTGGTTTCGATGCACAAACGAGTTTCCACAACACTAAATTATTCGATACATGATCGCCAGCCAACGTTGGGAATATAACCTGTAATTATCTAGGATCTAGTCGTCAAACATTGTTCGTAATATAACCAATGATAAGCTGAAACATGATCCCCGAGGCTGGTTCATTGTCTGGGCTTTAGGCTTGTCAACTACCGGGATCATTAAGGGCCATCAGCGCCAAGCTATGTAACTCCACCAACAGAAAATTCTCTATTTTCTGACAGTGACGCATTCACGGGCCGCCCAAGGTCGAGCGCCTAGATTCGAATCCTGGTTGCGCCAGTCGGTTCACAGTCAACCCAGCTGTTCATTCACCCCTAGGGTTTAGTCAGTAAAACGGGTACCTGGCTCAGGCCAGGGTATATATATATACATATATAACGTTAATGGGATGGCCTCAGCTGCCCGTGCCGTCTTAGCTAATATGACCCTCTTTGATCCTCAAATAAGTTGATAAATAAGTAATTATGGCACTTGCCTCACCTAACCCTTTCTGATCCCCAAACGAGTTAATAAGTAATTACGGTACTTACCCTCCGCTGTTCGGCAAGCGTAGAGCTGGACCAATCATCAAACACGAGTGACGAGACTTTCAGGAAATTTATCACTTCAAAATATATTTCTAGTTGTTACACGATAATCCTGTAGTGTATATAAGATTGAAGGCTGGATTGTATTGTGTTTCATCACTAGATATTGTCTTGGATTGTATATCACCACTAGATATTGTATTGTATTATATATCATTACTAGATATTGTATTGTACTGTATATCATCACTGGATATTGTACTGTATTGTATATCATCACTAGATATTGTACTGTATTGCTTATTATCACTAGAATTGTACTGTATTGCTTATTATCACTAGATATTGTACTGTATTGCTTATTATCACTAGATATTGTACTGTATTGCTTATCATCACTAGCTTTTGTATCCGCACTACTCTTACCACTTTGATCAAACTGTCGTAATAAACGTTGGCTTTCATCCTCACTGGATCAACATTTTCCATCGTTTCATATCCAAGTTTACATGAGTTTACATGTGAAAGGCAAACAACAGGAGGCCTGATTGGCCCACGACTGGGTTGTCTGTTAACATGTGAGTAAGGCCATTTCGAAGGACACGGGAGATCACTCAGGTCTGACCCACACACAACACTGGATGTTACACTCAATATTCACCAGTCCCTGACCCGGTTCAGTGAGTTCACAGACGCAAATGACTCACTAGATTCCTGTCCGAATGGACGATCGTTTTCTGTCACCTGAACCGTGTCTGAAATTATCTATATCACTTAATCCATTTGCCTTGATTGTTGATAGTAAACCACATACACTGCATTTTCCCCGTGAATGATAACATCAAGGAACTTGTGGACAGCGTGTTTACACTCTCACGGCGAAACACTTGAATGAAACACTTTTTTTTATCATCGGGGTTTCGAACAACTCGGGCGAGGCCATACCTCTCCACCCTCACCTTGTTGGGAGTGAGAGAAAGCTGGACCAAGGAACCACTCACACCGTTACCTTACTTGCTAAGGGGTCCGACAGCTCTTACCAAGGAACCACTCATACCGTTACCTTACTTGCTAAGGGGTCCGACAGCTCTTATCCACTTCAGTCCTTTCCTTGTTGAGGGAGTAAAAGTTACGTAGCGGGAGAGGTTGAATATGTGAGGACATACACCACTGGCCACCTCTCTCGAAATGTAAAAACACCCTCGCAAGTGAACGACTTTCCGAAGCTTCGGAACACGCGTTGCTGTGACGTCACGGCCGACATACCTATAGCTACGGCGCCTTGCCAGGGCGTTATGCCCTGCTGGAACCTTATTTCTCAGTGGTAAGAAATAATGAGCTCTCAATTCAAGAGGTTAATGAAGTTAGATTTACTAATAAGATGGTGAATGACATAAGAACACACCCATCTCGTTGTTTTGATACTCGGATAGTTTCAGTCCTCGTAAATGATTCATCCTGGATGCGGAATTTTCGAAATGCGAACCTTTCATCCGAACCGTTTACGTCGCTTTAAATGCCACAGGTTTGGTCGTGGGGGAGAGGTTCTGTAAGTGCGATGACCCCCTGACGTACTGTAGAGGAAGGCTCGTCAACAACAACCAGGACTGTGTTCACTGTGGTGGACACCATGAAGCGTGTATGATCGTAGCGAAGCAATTTCCTGGCGCTCACATATCACGACGACTGTACGAATCATGTAAAGATACATCAACTATAGTCCCACTTTCATAGAAGTATTACAGCTATATCCTAGTTATATGGGTCAATGATTAAGCTTTTCCCTCGAATACTATAAGACTTCTATGGTACTTTTCATCTTTGTACGAGACTTTCCCAGGGACATGATGCTTCAAGTATCATCCAGGCCAGCGTGGGATCCGTGCACCAATATCCCAGCAGTTGGTGACCCTCCCAATAACTATAGATTTCCCGTGAATATTGCTGAGAGTTGGGGTGTGTGGGAGAGGGGAGCGGACGGTCAGTAGGGAGAGGTTGCAGGAGGAGAGGGTGAAATAAAGGAAGAGTATCGATGTAAAGTGAGATATAGGATGGGTGAGGCTACAGGAGGCGTTGATGTAGATTTCCAGGCATCGCTCTACACTTCTTGTTCTGCCGTTATCTTAGGCTGTTACAGTCATCACTGTAGCTGAGCATCACTGTAGCTGAGCATCACTGTAGCTGAGCATCACTGTAACGCTGCTCAGGAACTGGACAGATGCAACTGTTATCCTTCGTCTGCAGTGAAGCCTATCATCATTTTCTATCAACAAACTGCCAAAGAATATTTGATTCACGCCTCTTCATGCGATTATAGAAAACGCGATTTTCCATGCAATGTTAAACTCGTTGTTTGTATTGTTTAACAAAGCTGCAGTTTCCAGTGTATTGTGACGTCGTGGAGACTGAGGATAGATGGTTCTCAACTGTAGCAAGTGTTGGTCTGTACTTCCACCTCGGCTTCCAGTGGTCCACAGCGTTACCAGGTTTTGAGGCTATCATCTCATCTGCCATCTGTCGTCTGTCTGGTTTTGAGTTAGTTAAGTTTAAGCTACCCTTAACTAGTCTAATTAGTCTTATATTTCTGCAACTCACACTTCAAGAGGAGAGAAAAATTAGCATTTCTAGAATAGTTCTATTTACTTACAATGGCTATGCAAATAGCTACGTTTCCATGATAAACTCCACGACTTGATGTTGGCAATGTTTGCCTTAACTCCGTCTGTTGCCGACCACCATGTAGTCTATACCATAAAGTCTAGTGGTACGTTTCCTTACATCTCTCAGTCCAGCTATATAAGTTGGAGTGTTTAACACAAGTAAATCCAGATCGATATTTCTGAGAGTTACGATTTTGGAGTTAATGCTGGTTGGATCTTGTCCACAGAGACGGAAACGCTTTTCTTGTAAGTTAATTAGATCATGTTGAGCCGGACTTTACGAAACGGATTTTGAGCGTCCTTATGAACCAAAATGGTGATAATCATTGGGAACCAAATACGTTCACTGGATTTATGCAAAGTCACCAAAGATCCTTCGTCTCCTTTCGAAGTATTCCTCTTTGTTGTTGTCCAGATGTTTTGTATCAGATATTTCCAGAATCGTTTAGAGAATTCTGATATTTTTCTAACCTAACCTGCACTGGAATATCTTTTTTTCTTTTTTTTCTTGGGTCGCATATCATAGTTTCTCGTGCGATGATGCAGCCAAGTGTTTTCGTCCTTGTGGACGAGATGCAGCCAATGTAAACTCCAACGTCGTAACTCTTAGAAATATTTGTCACATGGTTGTCATCTATTGCTTGGCCGTCCAGCGCTGAGAGCCCCACACTCGTGCAGTTCGTCTCTGAAAAATGACATTTCTCTGTTGCGAGATCACCGAGCCGTGTCGACGGGAGGGGATCTTTTATGAAGTCCTGGGGTCAGACTAAGCCAACTGTTTGTGAAGGAGGTTCACAGTTGGACAGATACTGAGGTAAAATGATAGACGACGATCGATGAACACAAGGAAGTGAGTAATTATGAATATGTTTCATACCAAATCATTCTTTCTCTGAGAAGCAGAAAGCAGGAACCTGAACTAAAGTTAGAATAAGATATATTCAAAAAGATTTATTCGGACTGCGAACAGAGTTAAAAGCTAGGAAAATCTGTCAACCGTTGAAATATCTTTTTACTAATTTACTAATTTACTAATTTACTAATTTCCTGACCGCTTCAAACAGATAAATACTTACAGTTTACACCTCTCTTACCCACTGTGTTTACAACGAAGCAAGTACGTCTGGTTTCTATATTCCAAATTTGTGATTTGAAACCGAAAAAAGAAAGTCTTTCCTTGCTAAAAAACAAGAAACATTTATTTCATTTATGGATATTATCTAGAGAAAGCAACCGTCCGGTTAACTCCATCTCTTTGCGTTCGTTCGAGAGCCAAGTCAAAGCTGAACATTTATAAGCCAACATGTGAGTGAACGAAAATGCTTTCATGAAGGAAAGCAAATCGAAATCCCACAAGCCCAAGCACTCCCCAGGGCTCACCCGCAAAGCACATACACAAGCACTCAAGCAACACAGGAGTCATTCATTCCCGCAAGCACAGACCCAGAACCTTGTATAAACCTTATGCAAAATCATGCACATGGAACCTACACCCAATTGAAGCACAGAGGCCCACATCACAAATCATCCAGACCCACAACCAGAGGCAAATACACGTACAAACACACAACCTACACAAACATGCATAAAGACAGGTTTACGTGCTCCTACAAACACACCAATCCATCACTGTAGGAGTCTTGTAGCAATGTATTCGCCCCTGTGGGAATCCTACAGCAGTGCATTCGCCAATGCGGGAGTCTTGCAGCAGTGTATTCGCCCGTGTGGGAGTCTTACAACAATGGATTAGCAAATGTGGAGCCTTGCAACAATGGAAATCCACAGTGGGAACAATGCAGCAATGTATTCGCTTTGGTGGGAGTTTCGCAACAATGTATTTGCTATAATGGGAGCGTTGCAGCAATGGAGCGTCACTGTGGGAGTCTTGCAGCAATGCATTCGCTACTGTGGGAGCGTTGCAGCAATGCAACGCCACTATGGGAGTCTTACAGCAACGCCACTGTGGGAGTCTTGCAGTAATGCAGTCGCCACTATAGGAACAATGCAGCAATGTATTCGCCACAGTGGGAGCCTTGCAGCAATGTATTCGCCACAGTGGGAGCCTTGCAGCAATATGCCAACAGCTGGTGACCCTCACAAGAACTGCAGATTTCCCCTGGGTACTAATGAGAAGGAACCAACCAAGTGAAGATTGCTTAGGGAAGTGGGAGCCGAGATGATAAAAGAAAGGGGGAAGAGTGAGGTGAAGTGGAAGAGGGAAGGGAGAGATGGAGAGGGACGAAGGAGAAGAGAGATGAGGGAGGTAAAGTTGTGAGGAAGGTGGGTATTATGTTGGTGAGGGTGGAGGAGGTGTGTGTGTGTGTGGTGGGATGGGCATGAATGTTTCTGACCATCATTATTGATGGCTCCCAGCGCAGCTGTACATTGCTTCGGCCATTTATTTGACCTTACGTGTGCTGAACCTTCTCAATATAGTTTCATATAAATGTGATAATGAATAAACCAGGTAGAATTATTATAAGAACATAATTTATATCTAAAGTTTATCACAAAATTGTCAACAGAAATTGATTAAGAAGTCAGTTCAAATTGACAAACTTCTCTACAGTGTAAAGTATTTCATTCATCTGGTTATAACTAACCAGTTATAATTAGTGAGGAGTCGTTAGTAGCGATAGCTAAATGATCCTCAACTGGATTTAGGTGTTAGTGAGGAGTCGTTAGTGGCGATAGCTAAATGATCCTCAACTGGATTTAAGTGTTAGGTGCACTTCCATGCAGTTGCTTCCGCTCAACAATGTTAAGATGGCTTGAAGTTACCACAACATCTGTAATGTGCTTTTGTATTCATTAAGAAGTTTACCTCCAAAGGAACTTGGTAGACAACTTCAGGTGTTCGCCGCTCTACCCTGATGTAAGGACATAGAAAACGGAAATAAAAAAACATTTTGATCACGTTTTCTTTATAAGATTTGGCTCACTATGAGGTCCTTATGGACAATTATCTCTGTGGCATAATTACCTCCATGTTCTGTTGGTGGCGATGTTTACATTGTTGTAACTTTCTTTGTTGTAGCCCAGCCCAGGAAACGTATGTTGTAGCCCAGCCCAGGGAACGTATGTTGTAGCCCAGCCCAGGAAACGTATGTTGTAGCCCAGCCCAAGGAACGTATGTTGTAGCCCAGCCCAGGGAACGTATGTTGTAGCCCAGCTCAGGGAACGTATGTTGTAGACCAGCCCAGGGAACGTATGTTGTAACCTAACAGATGAATGTATGTTGTAGCCCAGCCCAGAGGACGTGTTTTGTAGCCCAATCTAAATAACATATGTTGTAGCCTATGCCATAAACGCATGTTGTAGCCTTGTAGAAAAAACGCATAAATAAATTTCTATCATTCCGTTTTTGAACATTCCGGCTCACTCGTACAAAGTTTTTCTGATCTGATCATATTACCTTCCAAATCTCTGTTGACACAAATATCACAAAAAAATTTCCTCCATAGCAATTGATAATTTGTATATATCTTGCATCTTGTATAGTGAACATATGTCCAGGAATATCACAGGAAACGGACATAGGTCATTGGATATGCGACCCAGTTCCCATGGGTTTAAAGGAAGATCTGGATCAAAAGCTTCTGTGAAACATCACCCAGTCGCCTAAACTGGGTGTCATGAAAGGGATTCAAACGTCTTTGTAAACAAATAAGGCCGGTAAATTGATTTCGACGAACGGTCGAAACAAAAAGTTTCCTTTGTTTATAGAATCACTTGTAAACACAATGGGTTCACAGATCTTCCGTTTTTTCTCGCTTCGAATGATTTTCCCATCCCAAAATATCTCTAAAATTAAATCAGGGCTGTTGAGCATAACCTCTTGGTTGTGATTATGATTAGGTTATTGATTTCTTCATTTTACAAGTGCCTTTCATAACTCTTATACGATATTGCTTGAGAGCGATCGCTGATTATGGTGCTGGAGGACAAGAGATGAACCAGGGTAAACCATGGTATTCCCTCAGTGTATGAGACCCACAGCTGTCGGGTGCTGTGGTTCACGCAGCGCCCCGCTGGGAGCTTCGCCTCAGAATGTTTCATTTCTCGGTGGCAAAACAACTCAACCATGTTGACGGGAGGTCTTACATGAAGGTTCTCGGGTCAGATCAAGTATACTGAGTGTAAAGGAGTTTTTTTTTTTTCAAGAACTATACAAATAAATTTGTGATCTTCGTGTTCATGATAATATCACTCCATCTTTGATAACAGGACAGAATGATCTTGTAAGTAGATATGACGTTACAACCACTGGTGACAGACCTGTTGTGTCTTCCTTTGGTGTTACCACTGCTCGTGTCACCCCTGGTGATGTTACATACCACTGGTGACAGACCTGCTCTGTCTTCCCTTGGTGTTACCACTGCTCGTGTCACATTTGGTGATGTTACATACCACTGGTGACAGACCTGCTCTGCCTTCCCTTGGTGTTACCACTGCTCGTGTCACCCCTGGTGATGTTACAACCACTGGTGACAGACCTGCTGTGTCTTCCTCTGGTGACGACTCTCGACTGTCCTGTTAAATTTGTCTTTGTTAGCCCTGTTATCTTTATCAACGAATTAATCCAACGGTGTTGTATAACACTGTTTTGAATCAGCAGCATTTCTTACAGGAAAGGACTGTTGGAATGAATTCAGGTAATTTAGTAATACACAGCTTGTATGTATGTACTATGGACTGGCATTTATAGCCTATGTACAAATGTGACAGTGATATGATATGAACTTCCTAAACTCAGAGCTTAGTTAGAAATCTAATCTGGTATTATAGGATTACATTAGAGACCGCTTGATATAAAAGGGGATTATGATAATTTTCTTATGGTTTATCACAAATTATATTATTCTATCGTATATATCTTGGATGTACGTATGTCTGTGTGTGTCTTGATATATCATCTAATTGTCTGTCTGGATGACTCTTTCGTATCTATCCCGTCTTTAATCTGTCTATGTTCATCTGTCTATGTCTCCCTCAGAGCATGCTGTCTTTTCTTATTCTAGGAGCGAATATCTTCGCAAATATTGTTTCTTTGTTTTCTCCTTGCGTCAGTGTGTGTGTGTGTGTTTGCTATGAAAGCACAAGCATGTTCCATCACTCTCTATTTGCCTGGCTATTGTTTGTGCTTGTATTTGCATAAGTGTATTGTTGAGTGTAAGTCCATGTCCATGTACCTGTGTGTGTATGTATGTGTGTGTGTGTGTGTGTGTGTGTGTGTGTGTGTGTGTGTGTTGATGATAGGCAGCCTGGGTGATGAAATTTTACATGACAAATACGTTGCCATAGAATTAAATGATATTCATTGAGGGAAAGACCAACAAGGCATCTCTGTCTACTTAACAACCCATTTCAACTTAACGTTTTACATATACAAAAATCTGGTCTGATGTTGTGTATCTGGCCATAGCAACTGGCGCATTGACTTTCCTCAAACTATTAATAGTTTTCCACAACACATTTAAAAGGAAATCGTTTTTTTTTTTTTAGCTTTCATGGGATATTCATATATGATTATCAAACTGAATACTTTCACATTAGATAAATCACCACAGAGCAAACAGCTGACGAAGAGGCAATCTAAACTTTTCCTGGTCGATGGAATTTTCAAACTGTGTCATTCATTGCTTAAGCACAATATCTCATGTCAATGAATCTTGAAAAAAAAAAAAATCAGGATAATTTTTCATAGCATCAAAGTAAGGGTAAACATGACAATCTCTATCGCCCAGAGTTTCCAGTTCATGATAGTCTGGTGTCATAGCCACGGTTTCTACCCAGTTTAGTTGAGAACCAGCTATGATATCAGAGCAACTGTTCTACATGATCTTCATTCTTTCCCTACTTCACCACACCAAACGAAATTCTCTTTTTTTATTCAGTATATTTTTTTTTCGATAGCCCAAGAGGAGGGAGAGGGGCCGTGTTCGATTCTCTCGTGATTCTTTTGGCTTCTACTTCAAAATAATCCTTGCTAGAAATCCTGATGAATGTAGAAACTGAGGGAAAGACGAGGGGAAGATGAGGGAAAGACGCCTCACTCAACCAGTCTTGTTGGCCAGTTTTTATCACCGTCAGCCATCTTGTTAAATGATCAGTTAGGATAAACATGTTTAAAGTTTAATGGATTTGTTTCAGCGCTGACTACTTCACTGGCTGCAAACACGCTTCCTTGTCAGCTGACTGCCCAGGGTGTGTTAGTAAGATAACTTGATCATTATCTGCCTTCAGTTGAAGTTATCGAGATATCATTCCAAATGCCGGTAAATCAATACCATTATATATCGTAATACTATAGAAATCTATCTATTGTCATTGATAAATAGATGTTTTTTTCTTTAGAATCCTTTAAACCCACAGAAACGATTGTCTACAATAGTTTACCACATAATGGTCGTCTGCAGGTGAGATGTAGAATTCTACACTTTTAACTTATATGTCTTTTCTTTTATTTTTTCTTCTTTGAATCCCCTTTAACTCTTTTCTGCCACGCTCTTGTCCCAGCAGAAAAAGATATATTTTTACCCCGTGTTGGGGAAGTATGAAAGTCTGTCAGAGATAGAGCTACGCAGTCAACTATTCGTTTCATCATAGGAAATCACCCCCTTTTTTTTCCCTATTGATTTTGAGGGAAAGGAAAAAGATATTAGCTTGATCTACATTTTCGTTAGGGATGGGGGATTGAGTGGGATGGGATCATTAGCAATTCTCTGCATACAACAGACTAATGCAAAAATACTTCAATAAGACTTTTTCTCTAAATATGGGATCAAACTACCTCTCCAGTTAGCTATGTGTCTATGCGTTTCTTCAGCTCGTGTGTTATGCCTGGATATGCAAAGCCATCCATCAAATGACCCAATTCTAATAGTTTATTCCTTGATAGAGTAACGGGATCCTAGTGCTGTTACTAGGTACCCCTGCACAATCCTACCAGAAGTATCTGGCAAGTGGCACGAGTGTCAAATGACCCAATTGAAAAAATGTTTTAATTACCTTTATTTCGCTTTTCTTTTTTCACGTCTGTGTATCTTCCATATATATATATATATATATATATATATATATATATATATATATATATATATATATATATATATATATATCCAGCTGCTGGTGATTAATATAAATCTATCGCTTAAAAAGACGAATGTGTGGATCTTTACCATGTTGAACTGTGGCGATGTTAAAAAAGCGGTAGTTGACCTGACGTCCTTTTCCAGGTAGAAGGACAGGTCACTTGACCGTTCTGGTCAACTTTTCCATGTTTCTGAGATCAGCTGTTCCTTGTTTCCTCCGCTGGGGTGTAGGCTGGATTTTGTATATATATACTCCACTGTTCATGTTTTCTCTGTATCCTCAGAAATGGCCGGAGATACAGCTGAAAGCTTGGAGCTTATGTGTTTATTTTCCCTGCAAGTTTACTCTCTCTCTCTCTCTCTCTCTCTCTCTCTCTCTCTCTCTCTCTCTACTGTTTTGATTTTTCTATCATCTTCTTCCTCTTGTTGATGCTGTTGCTCGCTGTTGCTGCTATTGCTACTATGATGATCCTGCTCTTGCCATACTAGCACCACACTGCTACTGTTGTTCGTGTGGCTGTTGTCGACGCCAGTTGAGATAGAACCTTCGTCTAGACTTCCCCCTTTTTGCCTACGTTTCGATTCACCTTTCTCGTCTGTTGTAGCCACAGCCACCAAGACACAGAGCCAGCATTAATACGGAAGCTTTCTTTACTCCTAAATGCAGGAAAGTAACAGGTAATATAGCCAAAAGTAACCAAACGTTCCACATTACTCTCCACGTTTACCTACCCACAGATGGACATAGGATGTCTATATTCTGTGGTAGAGACAGGTGCGATGCGCTCATTACTCTGTCTGTGATACAGAATTGCGTACATCTTTATCAGACGAGCTGCTGACATTTGAGAGAGGTTGCTATGAATGTTCGTGGTTATGTCTGCTGGGGAGTGAGGCCAGTGGAGACGACTGACACCTTTGCTTACATATCAAATATTAGCGGCTTTGCCCCGCGCTCTCTGCATCCAGAGCGGAGACTCAAGCAACTCCTAAACTAACTTCAACACACGTTGAATATCATGTTTGCAACAAGTCATTTATAATAGATGTCCTTACTTCCTCCTCTCCAGGGAATCCTGTAAAGGCCTCTCTCTCTCTCTCTTGTTTACCTGTTCTACACAATAATCTTCAGATCAGGATTACCAAACATGATCTATCACCTTAACTGGTCTTGTTACGTCGGTTATTGTGTTGTTATGAATATATTCTTCATCCACTTCAAAGTGAGATCTATATAATTCGTTTCGTATTATACTGTATGGCTATTGGTATCTGCATCCTGATAGACTATACGAATTTATTTTCTTTTCATTCCTGTCTTTTTGAGTTCTCTTGGAATCAGTGGAATGTTGTGGTACCTGTAGCTGTCTAACTTGAGCGTGATGTATTGTCTGTGAGGTCTGTCTGTCTGTCTGTCACTGACATCAGGATGAAGTCTTTCATGAATGTCTGTGGCCCCTGGTGACACAGGCCCAATTGTTGATACAGTTTCTTATGACACTGTGTCTCTCTTGCACGCTTCCACTACATCAAATATTCTATGTATCTGTAAGTATTGCTTCTCTCTGTATATGTAATTGATGGAATTTTCTGGTTCATTTCCCGACAAAAGAAAAATGAAGAATCCAAAGTTTTACCTATTTTCATTGACTTCGCAGCCTTCCTTAACTTTCATACACTCGTTTCTAAGACTCAGATTCAATTTTCAGGAGATTTATAACTTAAGAGTAAAGACAAGTGGAAGTTATAAAACCACCGCATCCTCCCTGGCCATCACAGCGCTTTCCCACCCAAGCCACCATACCCTCTCTCACCGCCTCCTCTCCTTCCCTCCTTAGTTACCATACCTTGAACGGCGGAATGGGATTGTTCAGTGGTATAACCATTAACCCGTCAATTTTCCTCTTCACAATTTCCATAACGCAGGCAAAACCTTCCTGTTTTATTGTGATCATTTTTACGGAATATTTATAATCACAACAGCTAGAAATTGGATGTGGGATTTGCCCATCGTGTGAGCTGTAACCTTCTTGGCGTCAACAGACAGTGCCGCTTTCACAGGAGCTAAGGCATGCGGGGCTAGTCATCATGCGTCTTTCAACTTTCTTGGCGTGTCTGCAGACGAGGGACTGACTGGCGATTGGGAGAGCTTGAAGTCGGCCAGAGTTACAGCCGAGGATGTATCATAATCTATTGACTGTGTGCAAAGCTTGGTTTCGAAGTTCAGAATTTTTACACTTCACCGTAATTCATATCATAAGTATGATGTGACGATCGATAAGAAATGAATATAAGAATCGAGTATCATTCTCCTTTGGCCAAGTAAACTCAAGTACAGTGATCCGAACCTTCTTGGGTAGGTTCATACGAACCCAGGCGTTTTATCAACGCCTCGAACCCCTGAGAGGGACCTGCCTCACTCAGCCATGCACGAAGTTCAACATCAGAATGAGGAATGTGCTTTGATTCTAACTCATGCTAAATCTCTCAGTCTTCCGTTTCCGTCTTCGTGCAATAACGTTGCCCGGTATTCAAGCTATCGTGGATAGATTTCCTCTTTCTTCCTCTGAAACGTTTCCCTTCTCATCTTCCCTCTGCCTCATCTTTCAGCAGAATTTCTCCTCATAATGTATGTCCTTCCCAGTTCTTTGGTCCCCCCGTACCATTACTTTAAGTAAACTCTTCCCCTCTCGCACTTTCTAATAAAGCCTTTACACCGCTTTGATGTCCCACCCAACTCGCCTTCATCATTCCTCTCCTGGGACACATTTCAAAGTGTTCTCATAGTCTAACATCTACTGCTTTCAAGGTCCATATTTCTACACCGTAGAGAACAACATCCCCACATCAAGCTCTTTGCTTTCCTTTCCTTCAGCTTTAGGTCAGTATGAGGACTACCTGGTGACGTTAAACAGGACCAAGAGATAACCAGGTGGGGGAGGGCTGGACGAAGCAAAATGGAGAGGAACATGTCCCAGGAGTGTTGTTTCTCCCCCAGGGTATACTACACAGAACAAAGTTAACCTTTACTGTCGCGTCACACTATGTTATTAATGTACGAGAGAGGCTGAACTTTAAACGCGCCGAGCGTTTAGTAAGCAGATGAAATGGACTTTATTACCCAGCTGCTGTTGATGTTGCTGTCGTATTTGTACGGGGTGACAAGAGGATGTGACATCCACAGGACGTGATATACGCCGCTGGAGGTTACAGAGTAAGGCTATAACTCCTGAGTATTGTAAAATAGGTACAGACGTGAAGTTGGAATACGGTTAAGAGACTGAGAGTTGATGGTAATGTGATGAAAAGTTGAAACGGGGCGAGACTACTTCTGCTGAGGAGCAAATGGCAATAGAGCAACGAGGGGATAGACAGTTCATGTTACCCACAGTGAGGTGACTGGTATATACTGTATTACTACCGTGCCCTCCTGATGGTTCTATCAACCTCTGGGTCATCAAGGCTCTGCTTTAGTAACTCCTAAAGTGTATTGTGATCTCATGTACATCCGAGTGTGAGTGGATCTCTGCTGTATACGCATGCAAGCTTGTCTATGTGGATGCTTGTTAAGACTGTGTGTCTGCCAGTGAATGTGGGTCAGTAGCTAGTGACTTATCAAAAAGGGGCAATCAAGGGCTTAACACTATTACCTCATTTTTCGTCTCCTCGGATCAAACATGTGTGGACATACTGTTTTAGTTACCTTCATTCCATTCATTGCTGATAGCGTACCGTCAACATTCATGTCAATACGCTGCAGAACGTTTTAGAATCGTAGATCTTAGATACACACACCAAAGGCCCTTGCGACACTGTAGGCACATTGGTAAGAGTAGTATAAACTGGAAGGGCGTAGTCTGTTTGAAGTAGTCAGTTAGCCTGTGGATCTATCACGAGACAACTGGCATATAATTAATCTAACTTCAGCTGAAGCGCCCACCTTCTACTCCTTAAGAGAGATAACATGAAATCGGATAGATTGATTTGGTTATTATCGTATCGATAATCACGCAACTACGTGCCTCGTTCTTTGTTTTTTTTCCCTTTAGTATTTGTCCAACTATGAGTCTCCTTCACTGACAGTTGGCTCAGTCTGACCCCAGGACTTTATAAAAGATCCCCTCCCGTCGACACGGCTCGGTGATCTCGCAACAGAGAAATGTCATTTTTCAGAGACGAACTGCACGAGTGTGGGGCTCTCAGCGCTGGACGGCCAAGCAATAGATGACAACTGTGTGACAAATATTTCTAAGAGTTACGACGTTGGAGTTTGCATTGGCTGGATCTCGTCCACAAGGACGAAAATGCATTGTGGTACGAGCGCATCAAGAGAGGTGTGGAAGAGGAATTTGGCCTCTACATATGGTCTTAGCTGGGAAAGCAATACTTATCTTGACAGTTACCAAAATAAAAAAAGAAAAAAGAAAGAATTTGATGCAAGTAAAACGATAAGAAACCTTTCAGGAGAGACCAATGATTCCAATAATATTCAGCGAATCTATTTAGTTCCCAGAATGATCATCATAAGGGTACATAAGGAGGATTTAATCTGCTTTGAGTGGTTTGGTTCAGGTGACTGGACGCTGTGTTGAATCTCTGGTGTATGAGCTTGCTTCAGACTCCGGGGATTGACATATACACGTCATTTGATGGACTGATTGTACAAAAGACCAGTTCCAGTCGGGTATCCTGGACGACTGTTTACTACACCAGCAAACATCCTACATCAAATATATTCAGAATTGATTTTCCCCAAAGAAAGGCTTCTCAATGGCGGAATTATGAGGCTAATCAGACTAATTGGGTGTCGGTCAAACTTCCCCAACTCAAAATCAGACAGACGACCGATGGCAGATGAGATGATAGCCTCAAAACCTGGTAACGCTGTGGACCACTGGAAGCCGAGGTGGAAGTACAGACCAACACTTGCTACAGTTGAGGACCATCTATCATCAGTCTCCACGACGTCGCAATACACTGGAAACTGCAGCTTTGTTAAGCAATACAAACAACGAGTTTAACATTGCATGGAAAATCGCGTTTTCTATAATCGCATGAAGAGGCGTGAATCAAATATTCTTTGGCAGTTTGTTGATAGAAAATGATGATAGGCTTCACTGCAGACGAAGGATAACAGTTGCATCTGTCCAGTTCCTGAGCAGCGTTACAGTGATGCTCAGCTACAGTGATGCTCAGCTACAGTGATGCTCAGCTACAGTGATGCTCAGCTACAGTGACGATCGCAGCACAAAGGTAACGGCAGAACGAGAAGTGTAAAGCGACGCGGGAAACCATCAATTAGCCTGGAAATCTACATCAACGCCTCCTGTAGCCTCACCCATCCTATATCTCACTTTACATCGATACTCTTCCTTTATTTCACCCTCTCCTCCTGCAGCCTCTCCCTACTGACCGTCCGCTCCCCTCTCCCACACACCCCAACTCTCAGCAATATTCACGGGAAATCTATAGTTATTGGGAGGGTCACCAACTGCTGGGATATTGGTGCACGGATCCCACGCTGGCCTGGATGATACTTGAAGCATCATGTCCCTGGGAAAGTCTCATAGAAAGATGAAAAGTACCATAGAAGTCTTATAGCATTTGAGACGAATATCTAATTCGTCCCCTTACAACTAGGATATAGTTGATGGAGCTATAATACTCCTATGAAAGTGGAACTATAGTTGACGTATCGTTGCATGAGCCTACAGTCGTCGAGATTATGGAGCGCCAGATAATTCCTACGCTAGGATCAAACATGCGTCAGTTATTACGTACATCTCGTTGAATGAGCCTATGGGAGGATAACATCAGAACACAAGTTGTGTATAACCACTCAGTACCCGAGTGTCGACCATCTACCCTCTGGCGCTGGGGGCTTCAGGAGGGGATTAACCCAATGGTTAAGTCTCTCTCTAGGATGATATATCATATGACAAATACGACCTTATAGTCTCATGATGTTCTAGTTCGTTCTGTGAAAAAAGATAGGTACACTAGACTCGAGATTTGTTTGTCCTGGGATTAAAGGATAAGCTGCAGCTGTGAACAGTTCAAGTGATATTATAGGGCCGCTGGCAGTGTTACCATCCTCTCTCAAGGTATTTAATTAGCATAGATGGATAATGAATTCTAGGAAAATTATTATCATTGTTATCATTACTATTTCTATCATTATTGCTATTGTCATTTCTGTTAACATTAGGAATATTGTTATTATCATTATATTAATATCATCAGTATTACCATCATCACTATTAGTATTATTATCATCACTATTAGTATTATCATTATCATTCTTATCTACATAATGACCCCTGCAGCTTCAAGACTGTTGGAGGGAAACAATGGACTCCTCTGAAGCGAGAAGGTCCTTACTAACACTGTGCTACTTTACCGTCCACTGGCGATCAGTCAACCTCGCTTAAGATGACTCTTCACACACACGGTGTTGCCACTTGCAGGAGGCTTCTGATAACAGCTATATATCTGTATCTATGTCTGTCTATTTAGCTTATCTACCTATCTATCTATCTATCTACCTATCTCTCTCTATCTGTCTATCTATATCTATCTCTCTCTCTATCTATCTATCAATATAGACCCAGAATCCCTTGGTCTTAGGTTTCTGCATCTTTAAGGCTGCGCTACTTCCAGTAGCAGGGGAATGATAGGCAAGAAAGATTACTCAATAGATCTAACGCTTGTTTAAGAAGACGACTTATGAAGAGCATGATGGATGATTGATCAAACTTTTGTAGCCCCTGCCACACACACACACACACACACACACACACACACACACACACATATATATATATATATATATATATATATATATATATATATATATATATATATATATATATATATATATATATATATATATACATATTCCGAGTTCAAAATTAATCAATCCGAGTTCTGTAACCGCTTGAGGCATGAGTGACCGGTTAGTTTAACCATAAGTGCTGGCGTGTGTCTATTAATCCCTTGCATTATCTGTCCACACCCAGGCAGCTTCCGCTGTAGGGTAATGTTGACGGGAAACATTGTGTTCACGGTAGAAAATTATAATTTTTACAGATACGGTGAACTTTGTCTTTTTGTTATTTACAATGGAGTGTAAATTTCTCGCAAAAGCTATGTTGTACTCACCGCTGTCATCTGATGGTAAAAGAAGGCGTGTTTGACATCCTTTATTGACATAAAAAAGGTTCCTATTTTGAGATGGTAATTAGACTCGTGATCACGAGAACAGGAGGACAGTGTGAGGCATCGATGAAAGTATATTGATGAGTAAACTTCAAATATAGGTTTAAGGCCGCTCTCCGAATTGGGTGGGTAAGAACGCAACACTACCCAGCTGTTGATTAGGCGAGCAGGTAATGCTGAATTGCACTAAGTCAAGTCTGAGTTGCGTTAAGTTAATGAAGATGCCAAACTTTGATCCGCTAAGAGAGTTTGGGTGTGTTATGGCGGTGGCTGGGTGGCAGGGAGAGAGACTGTGGCTTTGTTTGCTGTGTTGGATACTGTGTTGTGGTATCCACTGGGCTTTGTTGCTTACCCCTGTGTTGGATTCTGTATTTTGGTACGTGGTGGTGTTCACGGATACACAATACCATACACACATGCGCTCTTGCAGTAATAGTATAAGTAAATACGAAGGTATTTTGCCGTTGATAGCAAACTCACAAACAAGACGTAGATAGATGTATCATTGATCTCAGACCAGAATGCCAGGATCTGAAATTAAAACTATGAATATCAATTAGGGTCGGAACAAGTCTGTTGTCGGAATGCAGCTAAAAGGGTTCAACTTCTCTCTTCTACTCCACTTATAAGGATTCAATGACAGGCTGTCTCTTAACATTTGTAGTCTCTAAGCTTCCGTAAATACTACTTACTAACAAAGACAATTCATATATCTATATTTTAGAACCAGTTCCCATTGAATGAAGCATTTTGTTCGATTCAATTTTCCCGCGAATTTGTTGACCCATAGAACCTATTACTCTTCCTCTCTTCTCTCCCAAAAGTCATCCAATATTTCACTCTTAAAGTTTTCAGCTGACAAGAACCCGTCCCTTTTGTATCAACAATTGTAGGAATATCTTCCTACGTTTATCTCCAGGCGTCCGGACCCGGACCTGAACGATCCTACAACATACAGACAACAATTCTGTTCTGGGAATGTGTTCTCGTTACTTGGTTTGTTATTTTTCAGGTGAAATAATGATATTCAAGTCGCCTATCAAATACGAACTCAATGCACCACACGCGCGCGCACACACACATACACACACACACACACACACACGCACACACACACACATACACACACACACACACACACACACACACACAATGTTAGAGACAGAGCAACCAACACAAATTTTTGGCCTGCTGGATGAAAGGTTAGCTAAAGAGGAGATTTTAAGACACACCCAAGTTGACACTGTAGCACTGCAAACACATGAGGAGCTCTGATTGATTTCCTTGGCTCATACCCTATTCGCTGTTCAGCCGAGGTGGACATGACTTGGGGCATCTTTTACTTCTGTTGCCGTCATGATCAAGACTGAACTGGTGGTGGTGGTAGATCTTAGTGTCAAGTGGTCTATGCTGGGGCTATTAAGCCAAAAATCCCCATCATATATGACCTCAAAGCTGCCTGGCATCTATTTGAACATAGTGCTGTCGAGATGGTAGGGACAGCGATGGAAATGGCAAGGTTTCTCGGTCGTTATACTACAGAGGGATAGGGCAGTGAGTATTTGATTCACTCCACCACCAGCACTTTGAGTTCCACATTAGTGGCTTTAAGCATTGAAATGTCTAACGATGATCTAATTTTGGGGCAGCTGATCCACTCATGAGAAAGCTCATGGCCATCATCAGATGTCTAGTGCCACAATATCATATGGAGCAAAATGATCAAATACGTGCCATTGAATTTCTGTTTACATGCGACTGCTTGTGGAGTGGACTTCAAGACCGTTTTGTATTTGAGATACTCTGTTGTAGATGTAGATAACTACGTCATGACTTATATCCCTTGTCGACACAGATGTTAATGTTCTAAGACAGCAGAATCCTCGATTGTCTCATTTAGATTGTCTCCTAAAGATAGAAAACGGATGGCCTATATATACTTCTGGGAGAATGGATATTCGGACAAGTTTATGCCTAAGGCCCGTACAGGCCCATTGCAATAAACTGAATGGCTTGGTGTAAGAGGCTTTAGAGTGATCCTTTCTACCTCTTTTATTGTTACATGGGGAGTCACTGAGGGCGAGCCCCTGTCTCGCTACTTGTCACTGGTCGTCTTCATTGATTTATTCGAAGTTAGAGATTCATGAGATGTCGACACGGTCCTTTCTGGATGAGGCAGCGAGTACAGCCAACATGCCAGGGAGTATAGGGGTGGGTTTTCTAATCCTTCTTACGTCAGTCATATGGGGTGTGTCATTCACCTCCTCCTTACGAGGAAGTGGAGGAAGAGCGGAGGAATAGGAGAAGAGCTGGAGGGGTCTCGCTTCTTGTGTTTACTGTGGCGTCAGAGGGGATGGTGAGGCGGGCGTCTGGTCCCGTGCCATAGTTGGCGTCTCAGCGGTGCACATTAAGGGTTTATTAGCATTGAAGTCTTTATGAGGAGGAGGTATTAGGTCTTGGTGTTGCCAGCGACGCCTCTCCCCTCGTCCTCACATTTCCCACATGAGACATTTTCCAACCCCCGTCTCAACAGATCCCTTCTCTTCTCATGACGCCTTCCATTGGTGTGATGAGCCAGGATGGTGTCCACCACAGTTAACACATTCCCGGGTGTTGTCGATGAACCTTCCTCCGCAGTATGTCGGGGGTCATCACACTTACCACAGCGAGGGTCAGAGCTACAGAACCTGTACCCATGACCAAACTTGTGGCATTTAAAGCGACATAAAGGGTTTGGGTGGAAGGGTCGTACTCAAGACTCATCCGTATCCAGTACGAATCATTAATCTGGGAGTTGATCCTTCCTGAGAGTCAAAACAACAAATCATTATCTTTGTTCTGGGTTGTTTACCAGTACGGTTTTCAGTGATGATGAACTGTTTGAATACAATATAACCTTCGGATGTCATATACAGTACAGGAATATAACGTTTCTATCAGGAACTGATGAGTCTCCTAGCTCTACAATTGCCAGGTGGCGGAAGGTAAGTACCATAATTACTTGACAATTTACTTGTTTTGGCGATCGTGTTTGTGCTTATCATTGGTTATATTGCGAACGAAGTTTGACGATCATGTTTCAAATGATTACAGGTTCGTACCCCGAATGCTGGTTGGCGATCAGGTATCATATGTTCCAATGTTATGGATGCTTTCTAGAAGTGGGTCAGATTTCCGAAAGGTTGTTTGTTTCAAAATACCAATCAGTCGTTCGCTTCGTTGGTGAAAGAAGCTACTAGGAGCTGCAAAACCTAGCTCAATCTAAGTCACCTTCAGAAACACAGTTTTCATAGATGATTCGAAATAGGTTTCACTAAGGATTGTGGTTCATATTTCTAAAAGTTTCAGTCACTTTTCTCAGAAGTTATTTGAAGCATCGGACAACGATATAGATTATGAACTGTTCGTTCTAGATCTTGATAAGGCTTTAGTTACGTTGCCATGTGAAGATACGTGGTGGCACCTTGGGGTCGAATCCTTAAACTGGATCAACGTTTCGTCTCGTGCGTTGTTCCGCAATGCTCTGTCTTCGGACCTCTGTAATTCATCATTTCCACCACTGACATAGAAAGCGAGATGAGGAGTCTCTTAAATGAATCGAGATTTAGATGGCCTGTAGATTTAGATGGACTGTAACCGAATCTGAAAGTATGTTAGATTTAGATGGACTGTAAATGAATCTGAAAGTATGTTAGATTTAGATGGACTGTAAATGAATCTGAAAGTATATCAGATTTAGATGGACTGTAAATTCTGAGGATGATTTGTTGATTTTTTTAAGTACACCCACTACTAGAATGGTTAAAGAATCGTCAAACGCAGCTCGACGGTGGAGGGTAAATCAGTAAGTATGGGAAAAGATGAAGGAATGTTATCTACCGCCTTGAAACCTTCAGAGTAGACGAATGAGTCAGCGTGAATGGAGAGATGTTATGCCAAAGTGACAATGTACAGGTGTGCGAAGGAAAGCCAATGGAATACCTGGATTGATATCAAGTGTGAGCAATTACAATGTTCTGTTCGCCTGTTGGGTAATGGGGTTCCTAGGGGCCTTTTAAGCTGCGAAAATTAGTGTCGTTTTACATGAGTAGGAAAATAAATGGTGATAGTGAAATAGCCTGTGTGTGTGTGTGTGTGTGTGTGTGTGTGTGTTTCAGCGTCACAGCTCCATGGCTCTGAGCACCTGCGTAATCATACAATAATTTACATCTAACAAAGGATATTCAAAATGAAGAAATTGTCTGGTTTATCTACTTCCCTTGTGTCATCTTATCAATGTTTTTTTCTCTTTTCTTTCATTCGAAAAGTGACTTCACAGGGCAGCGGAGGAGATGGTAGACATAAGAAGTTTTTGAAGTGAGGATGATATACAAATCCTGTGAATATACAACCTCTCCGCCCATTACGTAGAAGCCAGGGAACCCCAGGAAGTGATTCAGGAATATTGCTTCGATAAACATAACGAATTTTGTTGAAGTATGACAGACAACCAAGCCTATCCTATGACCTATCCTAAGCTGAGGTAAATCAGGGTTTGAAATGTGCTGAACATAGAACTCAGTCGTATGTAGGTAGACGGAGGGTCGCAACAACATGCAAGAACTCATGCAAGAGCAGTAGAGAGCGAGGGGCACTGGGGAAGCAGCCAGTTGTGGTTCACAGTCTCGGCTGTGTATCACAACAAAGACTTTCCTGACGTGTTGCAGAACATGATGGAGAAATATATATATATATATATATATATATATATATATATATATATATATATATATATATATATATATATACACCAGCGGTCTCGTCCTGTCAGACGATGAACGGTGATAGAAATCGTCGAGAAAAACCCGACACATTATAATCGGCGACTGAAGGGAAACCAGGTGGAACGGGAATATACCATAAATAAAACATGGCTTGCACAAAGGTGCCAACATCCTAGTATGAGCTTTAGATTTGTACGCTAGATTTGGATCAATGATACGTACGAACCAATATTAGAACAAACGTTAATATGTAAGAATTCAGTAATCACAGTAAAAATACGAAGACACACACACACACATACACACACACATATAAATATACAAACGCGGGAGACAGCGACAAAGTATAAAAAAAAAAAAAAAAAATATATATATATATATATATATATATATATATATATATATATATATATATATATATGTATAATATATATATATATATAAAACCTTAAGGAACTGTAAAAGAATGTTCCTATCGGACTTCGATTTATAGGTACAGAACATTATTGGAACAAAACAACGAAGCGAGGAAGAATTATCGCCAGGTGACTCACACTTGTCCTACTCTCATTTTTCACTGAAAATCTAAAATCTTTAATTTCACTTTCCATCAGGTATATACCTCGATAATTCCTGCAACTTTTCTCTTGTTGGGATAAGTTAATTCTGCTTTAGATCATATTCTTCAGCGAAGGGAGGTGGAATTCTTCATTTGACTCACGTGAGCGTATACAGAACAATTCACTCGATATTGCTCTATATATAAGTTCTCTAATGGCTGATAGCGAATGCCATTAGAATGGATATTGTTATATAGTAATTCTGTCCTGTGAATGTCATATCGATTCATGGTGTTGTGTGGGTAGAATCGTAGCAACGACGAGGCTTCCCAAACCCCAACACAACCACACAGTGCTACTCCACACAGCCACACACACACACACGCCCACGAACAGCAAGTGCAAGACAGATGTTTAAGACACAGTAGGGTCACAACCTGATTAAATATACAGTCAATATGGACGCAAAAACCTTGATGTACATAAGGAGAGTACGCGACAGTGCAGAAAGACATACCAACCGTACATATAAACAGGGAAAACAGAGTATTTCATGTAGACGGGCAGGTTCCCAGACACTGACAGTGTATTGCGGGCTGCATCGATTATCCAACCCGGAATTAACCTTTGAGACTCACGAATGATCTTTCGTATAGGATGAATGCGTTATATCAATATATGTTTTCCTGGATGTATTCCTTGATGGACGAAGGTCAGATAAGACGAACGAGGACATTTGCAGAAAGCAATACGATCCTGTTCCCACATGGAATTCAGGGAACTGTTTGTTCGCAGATGAGAAATCCAGTGTGAGTCGTCTAGAGCGAAATTTTCACTAGCTACACGTACGCATTTCATGGTTGATGTTGGCAAAGCAGAACAAGCCGGCTTTCAATATTGTTGTTTGGTAATGCAAGAATAAATGAAAATTGCGATAATGGAGTTAACTATAAAGGAGCCAGCGAAGTTAACAACTCAGATCTGACGGTATTAAAGATGATGCCAACGGAGCTAAAAGTGATATATATATATATACATATATATATATATATATATATATATATATATATATATATATATATATATATATATATATAACGCCAAGGAAGTTAACAAGTGTGGAGCAATCCGTGTTAGTGTTGATAATGAGATATGTAACATGAGACAATGACTCCACGGGAAAGTTAATGTTAATCCTGCTTAAGATAACAAAGCGAACATCAGAAAACGTAGTATTAGAACTGGTACCAAGAACCTAACAAGAACACACCCACCATTAGTAGAACTAGTACCAAAAAATCTAACAAGAACACACCCACTACAAGTAGAACTAGCTCCAAGAACCCTAACAAGAACACACCCACCACCAGTAGAACTAGTACCAAAAACCTAACAAGAACACACCCACCACCAGTAGAACTAGTACCGAAAAAACCTAACAAGAACACACCCACCACCAGTAGAACTCCGTAGTACCAGAGCCAATACCTTAACGTCAACACCACCAGCAGATACGTACGTCAACCTAGGGCCGTACATCAACCTCGTCTGCAGTATACGAACAGATCTAGCACCACCACCACCTCCACCACGGCCAGTGACGCTAACGAAGCCCCACACCAGCGGGTCATCTATCACGCCGCTCGAGGCTTGTCACAAGCGATATCAGTTTATGAAAAGCCTCCAAGAACTGGGAACTCGCCAGTTTTCAGCGTGGTAAAGACAGATCTTTCCTGACGACTTTATAGCCTCTCTTTTGTGTTATATATATATTCCATGTGTGGCGAGGTGGCGATGGGAATAGATAAAGGCAGACAGTGTGAATTATGTACATGTGTATATATGTTTATGTCTGTGTGTGTATATATATGTGTACATTGAGATGTATAGGTATGTATATTTGCGTGTGTGGACGTGTATGTATATACATGTGTATGGGGGTGGGTTGGGCCATTCTTTCGTTGTTTCCTTGCGCTACCTCGCAAACGCGGGAGACAGCGACGAAGCAAAATAAAAATAAAATAATATATATATATATATATATATATATATATATATATATATATATATATATATATATATATATATATATATATATAATTGGGATATGTGTTCGAACTATATGCTCGCTACATGACTATTTAGCAGTTGAGAGCTATTAAATCCAACAAAATACATTCAGTCCCAGAGGGTTTAGATTGCCTACAAACGCTACAATCGTATAATGCATGTTTGACGTGGAAGTTAAGGGTTCCAGTTCAATGACCGGCCAGTAGTCGACGACCATTACATCAAACAACACATAAATTCCATTGCAAATGGAGGGAAAAAATTTTTGTATCAGCAAAAATTCTATAAAGGTGCAAATAACATCTATCTTTCTACAAACACACACACACATAAATAACTGAATAACTATATATATATATATATATATATATATATATATATATATATATATATATATATATATATATATATATATAAGGACCAAACCTTAATTTTAATGCTTTTGTGATTCGCACTGCACATGTTCTTGTAAGATAAGCTTAACCCATTCAGAACGGATTCTACGACGCTTTATTTCTATTTCGTTGCTGAACGTACCCAAATACGTGATGAAGGTCCGTAGTTCCTCGGAAGGTTAGGCACAGACGGGTCCTGCCTCGTTCAAATGTTTCCTGAAGCTTCATATTTGGACGAGGAGTGTATGGTGATGTTAAGTAGGGTGTGTGGAGGGAGGACAAGACAGGGTGGAGCTGGCATAGGGAGACGAAGTAATACCCAGAGGTAGAATGTCAATTTGGCGTTCTTATCCTCCTCATGGAGGCACACTACCCGAGACAGCCTCCCCGTCATGGGCCACCACAAGTTTATGATCAGCGTTAACATGATTACCATTTTATGGGGACAGAAACCTTGTTAGTCAGCCGCTACTGTTGATGTTAAGTTGCATTTGCTCGGGATAACAAGAGCATGCAAGACCCTCAGGAGACAATGTATCATACAGGCTCTCTGGAGTGGAGAGATCTTGAGCGAGTGGTGTGGGAGGAGCGGGATTATCCTTTATATTACTGGAGTGTGGGAAGAGGAAGAGGTTGACCCAGATGAACAAAAGACATACGAAAGAAAACCCCCTCAGAAGGCCAAGGGCTTAGGGAAAGACAGGTTATGGCAAAGAAATCCTGAGATAAAAGCGAAGAGGAAGAAGGTAATAATGGTAAAAATATGTACTGAGGAGCAGATACTGGGAGAGTAGAATACAAAGGAGAGTTCCTGTTATTCAGAGTTCCTGTTATTCAGAGCAAGGCCACCGTTGGGATCATCTTACTGTTGCCTTACTGTTCTTTCCATTGGGCTATGGCTTGAGATGCTGCGAAACTACCGATTTCGAATTATCTATTGGTACTGCACGGGGAGGAACTTTTACACTTGTTGGGTCCCACCTCCTGAAGGTCCCACCTCCTGAACGTTCCCAACCATCGTACAGTTTAAATCCATGTATGGTGTCTGGGTTAACCATGTCCTCATCCTTCTCGTCCATTCACCCATCCTTCGTACCATAAAAGTTGTTCTCTATGTTCTCTTTTTTCACCTGAGTTTTGCTTAATATCATGTTATGTCCCCTTCTTGCTCTGTCCCCACATTTCTCGAAGAAATGCTTACTGTCCACATCAACCAACAGTCTGTTTTAAAAGCCTAAAGGCTGTGATCGCGTCACACTTTTCTCCAAGGTGGCCAGTTTAAAGCCTCTAACCTCACCCTCTAACTCAGCTCTCTTAATTCTGGAACCATCTCTGTCGCCCTCCTCTGGACCTTCTCTAATATCTCTCTGTGTTTCAGGTGAGGTAACCAGACTTGAGAAGCATATCCTAGTTTTGGACTTACGTGTGGAAACGAACATCTTCGTAAGTATTTCCTTTTCCATATATTGGAAGTGACCGTTTTGGTAAACGTTTCCTTTTCCATGTACTTGAAAGTTAATCTAATACTTGCCAGCGGAGTTCAACTCCTTAATACGCCTAATTTAGGACTCTGGTGACAAGTTAGGAACAGCTTCGTAACTTGCAACTTCCTGCATATGTGTATCACTGTGTGGGGCTATATGTGTATGTGAAACTATAAACTTGTATGTGCGTGTGGGTCTGTGTACTAACAAGAATATGTGGGCCTTGAATATATCTTAAAGTCCGAAGACGTCTGGTCAGTGGAAACTAAAATTAGTACGCGAAAACTGTTTGCTTAACAGACAAATGGACAACGACAGATGATGCTGTTGTATTCGAACTATTCCTCTGTATTTTTTTCCATCTTTGGGGAAATTTATATTTCCATTAACCTCTCTCCTGATCTTGTCTCTCAAAGTTCGAAGCAACCTGGTCTGCATGGGTACACTTTCTAGCCGTTGGTATAGATGACGAACTCCCCTTGATGTACACATATCAGTATAAGTGAAACAACGTGTTTGCACGGCTTCTCTTGAGATTTGATATCCATTAAAGGGAACGAATGTATTTGATGCTACTTAGGCAGCGTTCTTGTCTTTGCCATTTCGATTCATGCATTTACTCATCAAACACCACTGTTGGCTCAGATGTGGGAACTGTGAGTTTTTTGAGTATGTGTAAATGAACGGGTTAAATCCAACTACGCCGCACTCAATAAACTAATTGATCCATCATCATTTCATATTCAGGACAGCGATTAGTGGCTGAAAAGTATTCGTATAGTGATAGATATGACTCGATAAGAAACATGTTTAACTTTTCGGTCATATTCCAGGAGTTGATATAAAATCCTCCTTCTGTTGCTTCCACTGGTTTATATAGGACTAATATATAACAGGAAGAAAGATATCTTAGCAAATTGTAATGATTCGTATGTAATCAAGATTACATATTGACGGCTACATATTTTGTTTATGGTTTGGTGTTCTCTACCTGGGCTAAAAATCTTTGTTTATGAGAGTGACTTTACTGTCTAAATCCCTCGCTGGCAGCTGGCTAAGTATGACCCACAGAATTATTAACTTCACGTCAGTTTCAATCCTTTTATAACTGTGAAGTAGGACTACCTGACGCCAAATAACTGAAATGTAAAGTTCTTAGCGTTGCCGATTTGAGTGCAGGGGTCGGCAAAAGCCTTGTGTCAAATACACTGAAAATAATAATATCACAGTTTGCGATATAGGTCGGTCTTTGTTCCGGGGAACCAAGATGGGAACGCCATCCGAAGCCGCGATGGAAACTTGCATATAGAATCAGTTTCGACACAGCACTATGGACGAACTACAAAGGTAAACAAAGGAAAACAAAACACTTACTTCTTTAGAAGTACAGCCCCGAAGCAACGACAGAAACAGAGCGAAGCTTCGAAACAAAGTTATGATCTCATTCGGTTTCCAATAAACTCTGCAAAACGAATAAACTTCCGCTTTAATCCTTCGCCGAAGTCATTTGATGCCGAGTAATCACCTTATTGGTAGACACAAAGACGACTGGATCTGCTTCGCAAGATCCGGTCAGGGTGATTGGATACTGTACCGAAGTTCTTGCCTCAGAACTACTTCGTAACTCCATTATACAATACATACATGTTAAGAGATTTACACACACACACACACACACACACACGCACACATAAACGGGCCACTGCGGTGCATGCTCTACATTGGCTGGCTTTGGTACAACTTATAGTATGAGAACTGAGGAGAACACTGTGTGAACGGATAACGAAAGCGTGCTTCTCTTTTTGAGAACTCGAACGTAAGCTTAAATCTCACTTTTCAAGCTAGACTATGAATGTCAGATGTTTCGCATCTGAGCACATGCGACTGTTTCCCATTTTCACTCATGAGTCCCCCATGCTCTCCAGTTATGCCCTCAACTTTCACACCAGACATTCTTGCTCTGACATCATCATTCATCACGAGAATCGATTCCTTTCATCAGTACTGCCCAAGCACTCACTCAGTTCCTCCAGAAAGAGTCCTCTCTCTTCTTCACTCACCTCGCTATCAGGTGTGGGGATACCAACCCTCCTCTCGTACCTTACTTTCCTTCTCAACCAAATTAGTCTCGAACTCATTTCCTCACACTCTTCGACACAACCTCACCCTTCCTTCTATAGTAATGTCCTCCACTCTCTTCTTTACCCTCGCCTTTACCCTTCAGACGTTTCCAAATCTTTCTTCCTCTTTCTCTTTGAGCTTAGTGTCACTCAGCGCCATAACATCTACGTTCCTCTCTCCTCGTTCTAATTATACCCAAGCACACTCAGATACCCCAGCTAGAGCCACTGTGAAGCCATTCTCTCTCGTCTCTATCGCTTGTTTCTTGTTATGGAAAAGAGAAAGTACCAGAAATGGGTGGGTTTTCAGCCCTTCTGCTCCCTCCCCCTCACGAATCTTTGCTTACGACAAAGATAGATTTCTTGCTCCCGTAGTATACACACAGTACATCATTTTGAAATTGATTCCACTTCTTTTTCGTGCCCCTTGGCAAGCTCACATTAGTTACAGGGGAAGAATGCCTCAATCAGAATGAATAAACAGAGCAAATGTTACAAAACTGCTTCGTATGGGAATCATTGATTTGAAAGGGAATACCAAATGCTTCGTTATTTGTCTTATCCATGAATTTCACATTTCCTTTATGTTTCTGAATTTGGTCATATGATAGCATCCTGGCTGCCTATCTCCCACACACGCACCCACACATCACATGTGTTTACACGCACTCTTCACACAGCTAAAAGGACACGCACCTAACACAAATACTGATGCGGAAAATGTGACATCTCTCGAGAGAAGAGTAAGGGAGAGGAGAAAAAGGTTTTCTCATGCTAACATAATTGTGCTCTCATGGCATATATACATCCTCCCTCGTACACACCCACACCCACGCCCACACACACACACACACACACACACACACACACACACACACACACAGGAAGGAAAGGAAATACATATAGACACTCGCTGGAAGAGACGGGATGGGTTGAGGGAGACGAAGATGGACAGTGAAATCAACACAGATGTGATCCATCCAAGGTAAACCAGACATAGTAAGATAGGTTATGGTGAGACACATACGACTCTTCATAATCATGTGAAGAAGTGATTAACGTTACGACAGTCATTCTAAGCTGTGGTCTCGGTTTGAAATTCATCAACCATGTATTAGTCGACTACCTTTGTAATTCGATCTAGTTTCCCCTTGCAGGCTGGTGAAATTCCTTTTCGCTTTTCACTACCATCATAATCTTTGCGTCATCCGTCAACACAGTTAGGTACTAGTCCATCCTTCTAGCAAGTGTGTTACTACTATTTGTGAGTTACGGGGGGAGATTCTTCCACTAATGTATCATTGACTCCCATGTATGTATGGACACATTGCACATCCTAGCCTAAGTCAGGTATCCATTTATAGACCAGCTTCGAGGGGAGGATGGCTGACTGCCACGCTCAAGATTCGAACCCAAGCAAGTCAGACCTCGACTTATGGTTAGTTATGATGACCTCACACCACAGAGGCTCGTGTGTGTGTGTGTGTGTGTGTGTGTGTGTGTGAAATGACACTGTTCCCATATTACCTATCCTTTTCCTATATTGTTCTTCAGTGTTGATGTAAGACGAGGTGAGGGTGTTTGGTAAGAGCCCACATGTTTCTATCGTGTTCAGTTTGAACGTGAAGATCCGAATGGTTCGCTGAGTCGACCAGCAGACCTTGCATCACAGGTTCACGTGAAAATATCCCAAAGCACAAAATTTTTCCCTCAAACATTTCATGCCTTTAATAAGTCTGTCCTATAATAAGGATCCCAATAAGACCAATTTCTCTCACAACAACAGGGGAAAAAGACATAAGGATCAATGGACGAGATTTTTCACCGACCAAAAAACCATTTCTTCGTAACCATTATCGAACAATAGTTCCATTTTGAACAATAGAACGAATCGTCATCATTATAAAAGCGCGGAAAGCTGGGGGAACGAAGGGAAAAATATCAATGTTGAGGATTTCTTTTCACTGTGGTGGAGGCTACTATAGTGTCGCATTTAATGAAGTATTTCTACCCTGCTTTATTACGTAATCTTGTGGTATCTGTTGGCCCAATACGTAGTTTTTTTTTGCTTTTGCACACCAGAGCGGGAGAGTTTTTATAAAGTATGTGTTGATACGGACAGGATATTTCCACTTGCCCCAGAGTCGTTCCAATATGCTCTCAATGCACTAACCCTCTCTGCTGGCTCGGGGGGATCTTATGTGATAGACACCTCAGACTCATTGTGGTGAGAGACTAATGTACTATTAAGGGAACAACGAGTCCAGGTACATTGTGGCTACTGAGCGTAGTGTTATACATATAGTGGTGACCTTCGACTTCGGTGGAGGAAAGGTCCGATGTTATAGTCACAGTGTAAGTCTGCCTGATGACCCCACTGCAGTTCTACACACACACACACACACACACACACACACACACCATCCTCAGTGCTGAAGGGAAACATGTGAATGAATCGTCATCTTTAATGCCCATCACCACCAATTTCTTGTCAAGGCAGTTGTAAAAATATCACATAAATTCCAGAAGGTTATGTAAAGAAGACGAAAAAAAATCATTCATCGGTTTGAAAAATTTCCCTTCATTCTTACCAAGCTACGGAAAAAGGCTCTAAACGAGGCATCATTGTCAAATACTCGTAAATTGTATAAAGAACCAGGAAGGGATGTAATGGAAGCGAAGGTGTTATTATGAGTGAGCAGGTTAAGGTGTGCCAAGGGGATGAGAACCCTGTAGAGTTGTTGTGGGAAGAGAGAGAGAGAGAGAGAGAGAGAGAGAGAGAGAGAGAGAGAGAGAGAGAGAGAGAGAGAGAGAGAGAGAGAGAGAGCTGTATCCTGTAGCACATCACTTAAGCTTTGCTCGGAACAGCAGGAAAAGACCAGAGAGAGAGAGAGAGAGAGAGAGAGAGAGAGAGAGAGAGAGAGAGAGAGAGAGAGAGAGAGAGCTGTATCCTGTAGCACATCACTTAAGCTTTGCTCGGAACAGCAGGAAAAGACCAGAGAGAGAGAGAGAGAGAGAGAGAGAGAGAGAGAGAGAGAGAGAGAGAGAGAGAGAGAGAGAATATATGTAATGATGTAGTTCTTACTTATATGAAATAGCTTGTCCCACGACGAGGTTAACTTGTTATGCAGGATGAATCTATACCATTATCTCACTAGAGGAATTATACACGTGTTTTTATACAATGAATTAAACAGAAATGCATTTGTCAACGGCTTGAAACAAAATTGGTCTATTATTCTTTTTATTCTCATCCTGTTTCGCTAACACTGTTTGAAAATAGAATGCCTAATGGATCAATATACCCTATGGTTATCCAGGGTAATTGGATCACACATTTCTAACAGCATTTGATCCGATTATTTGAAGTATTGGAACTTCAGAGGAAGCTGAGCGTCAGTCACCATTTCTTACACATAACGACACACAAGGTCACTTTCCCTATTACTGTGAGGATCAAATGATTGTGTTGCACCTCACCTTCAAAGACAATAGCTTTCGATTGTGAGTAGAATAAACTGAAGTAAAAGTAATGGACTTTTGGTGTAGAACTGAATGCGAAAGATATCATTGTTGTGTCAGTGTTGTTTGAATGGGTGCGAAAGAAATGCGGTTCACGGCTGAATCTTTAAGAACAGATTGTTGCACAGAACGGGGAGAAAATGCGATTACCACGGCTCGTTATTTCAGTTTGTATGATACCAATATGATGCGAAGTATTGCCTTTATAAGTCCAAGACTAAGTGGTTCATGATGACTCTTGGAAAAGGAACTTAAAAGGCAAGTTACTCCCGGAACAAAGTTAGCTTGTTTAACCTGAGACGACACGGGCAACTGAATGCCCTAGTCAATGATAGCTCAGCGGTAGCATTCCCGCCTGTGGCACAGGGGTCCCGGGTTCGATCCTGGCTGCTGGAGGTTTGTATGATATATGTATATATATATATATATATATATATTTCATGTGTGAAGGGGTGGCGACAGGAATGGATGAAGGCAGCAAGTATGGATATGTACATATTTTCATGTCTGTGTATGTGTATGTATGTATACGTTGATATGTATAGGTATGTATATGTGCGTGTATAGGCGTTTATGTATATGCATGCGTATGTCGGTGGGTTGGGCCATTCTTTCGTCTGTTTCCTTGCGCTACCTCGCTGGCGCGGGAGACAGCGACTGAGTATAATAACAATACTGAATATATATATATATATATATATATATATATATATATATATATATATATATATATATATATATATATATATATATATATATATATATATATATATATATATCCTAAACCAGGTACCCATCTCATCGACCAACGCCTAAGGGAGGATGAACAGCTGGTTTGATTGTGGACTGAATGCTGCAACCAAGATAAGTTACCAACACTGCCTGAAACAAGACAGAGTTTAAGAACAGAGTAAAACTGTGACGCAAGTCGGACAGTGGGGAGCTGCAGTAGTCTGGGGGGGTCAGTGGTGTGGCTCGAGACTCAAACAAACCTGAAGCAATGGTTCGAACAGGCAAATGGATGCTTCTATAAACACAGCCAAGCACTTGTGTAATACACACGAGGGTAAAAAGCACACAAAAATATAACTTTATCACACACGTCATCACATCCTACACCTCTGGAAAGGCCTTATATGTAGAGATGACGTGGGAATAATCATCTGATGTTATAAACAACACATCAGTCATAATCATATCAGGCGACAACATCAACCACAGTTCTGTGAAGTGAACTTATGATAATGCTAAGCTGATACAGCCTCCATAGGACACAGTCTGTGGTATCAAGAATTGGAAACTCTGTGAGAAAGCTGATATCTTGTTTACCCCTATTTTGAGACCATGAAAAGATACGCTTTTTTGTGATTTATTGACATTAGATATCATTAAGTGGCGACACGATTCGAAAGTTCATGGACCATGAAGAGGTTGAATTGTTTCTTCGTCAGCTGTTTGCTCTGTGGTGATCCATACAATGTGAAAATATTCAGTTAGATGTTCATATACAGATATCCAGTTAAAACTAAAAGAACGATTTTGTTTTAACTGTATCGTGGAAAACTGTTAATAGTTTGAGGAAAGTTAATGCGCCAGTTGCTATGACCGGATACACAACAGAAGACCAAATTGTTGTATATGTAAAACGTTAAGTTGAAATGGGTTGTTAAGTAGACAGATACCAAATTGGCCTTTCCCTCACTGAATATCATATAATTTTAGTGTTGCGTATTTATGTAAAACAACAGCAGCCAGGCTACCTATCATCAACACACACACACACACACACACACACACACACACACACACACACAGGTACATGGACATGGACTTAAACGCAACAATACAATTATGCAAATACAAGCACAAACAATAGCTGAGCAAGTAGAGAGTGATGGAACATGCTTGTGCTTTCATAGCAAACACACACACACACACACACACACACACACACACACACAGAGGATACAAAGAAACAATTTTCACAAAAATATTTGCGTGAATGAAAATACGGCATGCTTTGAGGAAAACACATATACAGACGAACACAGACAGATACAAGACATGATAAATCCGAGACAGACAGACAGGTAAAATGTTGCACTCAGACACGCAGCAATATAGCCAAGATGACTACAAAATTATATGATGATTAATGTGTGATAATCCATGCTTGGAATTCACTGCAAATCGTCTCGTATGAAAAAGTCTTGACATTATGTAATTCAAGATAAATTATATTTCTAGATAAGCTCTTAGCTTGAAAAAAGGGTCATCTAACATCACTGCCACATTTGTAAATTCAAGGTGAGTAGCTGTCCCTAAAACATACATGTTTATCAATTTATGAACTGTACTCGTTCTCTATCCATGATGGAAACGCTGATGGGATACAGAACAGAGCGATGCAAACACCGTTAGATAGTGAAGATAATGATAAGGGGGTTAACTTGAGCGGAGTTAATAAAGAAGATGCTGAAGCTGGGGTCGAAGCAAGCAAAGCTTAAGTCAACAATCTTTAAGCAATGGTAACATTTGTTAAACTTAACATATGCTCAGAGCTAAGGCGGGAAGAGAAAGCTGCATTACAGCTAAACGTTCACACACATTAGCTTCAGAGTGGATATAATACTCAGACAAAGCTAAGAGTACCCAAGGTAACGCCAGGGGGATCCAACGCCGTCAGAACTTACCTTAGGAGAAAAAGATCAGTTAGCAATACGACAACAGTAGCTATAAAGTCGTCACCATACAGTAGGCGAACGAGAAACAACGTTGCCCTCAATCCAAATCGCCAGCACGAACACAGCTGCAGTCACCAGTGAGGCCCCTGACACCACTGTTGGCCACCAGCACTAAGAGAGAGCCGTTGCCACCAAGCGACCTCACATCTCCAGCAGAACAGCTGCCATCTACGGCTACCAACACCAACAGAATGAACGGCATTAACGGTAACGCCAACACGAAGACACCAGTGACCTGCAGAGCCAATACAATGGTGAAGACTCGAGAGTCATCACCAGAGGAAGACAGAGCAGGTCTGTCACCAGTGGTATGTAACATCACCAGGGGTGACACGAGCAGTGGTAACACCAAGGGAAGACAGAGCAGGTCTGTCACCAGTGGTTGTAACATCACCAGGGGTGACACGAGCAGTGGTAACACCAAGGGAAGACACAGCAGGTCTGTCACGAGTGGTTATAAAGTCATATCTACTTACAAGATCATTCTGTCTTGTTATCAAAGAAAGAGTGATATTATCATGAACACGAAGATCACAAATTTATTCGTATAGTTCTTGAAAAAAAAGAACTCCTTTACACTCAGTATACTTGATCTGACTGGAGAACCTTCATGTAAGACCTCCCGTCAACATGGTTGAGTTGTTTTGCCACCGAGAAATGAAACATTCTGAGGCGAAGCTCCCAGCGGGGCGCTGCGTGAACCACAGCACCCGACAGCTGTGGGTCTCATACACTGAGGGAATACCATGGTTTACCCTGGTTCATCTCTTGTCCTCCAGCACCATAATCAGCGATCGCTCTCAAGCACGATCGCGTCAACCGCTTGTAATCACATCCAAGAAGGAACTGGGAAGGAACAGCTTGTGTCTATTTGATACATATCTGTGAATAAGCGATTGAAACAGGATGAAACTGCGCTCATTTTTTTTTAACTTCTTAAATCGTTTGATTCCAAATAATCACCATTAAAGGGATTTATAAAGAGATTGGATGTTGTTTGACCGATGCTTTTGTTTCTGATCCTATTTAGTTATCCGGTTGTGCATTTGTCTAGCGATGAATAGCCAGTATGAGTTTTTATTTCTAATGACATTTTCGAGAGTAAAGAGTATCAAATGATATAATACTTTTTCCTCTGTGATGATTGCATGAAAACAAGATTGAGAAATGATTAATAGATTCGATGCATGAAATGAAATAAGGGATGAAAGTGGTAGAAGTTATTGCATGCCTTCCCTGGGCTGGGCTACAACATAGGTTCCCTGGGCTGGGCTACAACACACGTTCCCTGGGCTGGGCTACAACATACGTGTCCTGGGCTGGGCTACAACATAGGTTCCCTGGGCTGGGCTACAACACACGTTCCCTGGGCTGTGCTACAACATACGTTCCCTGGGCTGGGCTACAACATACGTTCCCTGGGCTGGGCTACAACATAGGTTCCCTGGGCTGGGCTACAACATACGTTCCCTGGGCTGGGCTACAACATACGTTCCCTGGGCTGGGCTACAACATAGGTTTCCTGGGCTGGGCTACAACATACGTTCCCTGGGCTGGGCTACAACATACGTTCCCTGGGCTGGGCTACAACATACGTTTCCTGGGCTGGGCTACAACATACGTTCCCTGGGCTGGGCTACAACATACGTTCCCTGGGCTGGGCTACAACATACGTTCCCTGGGCTGGGCTACAACATACGTTCCCTGGGCTGGGCTACAACATACATTTCCTGGGCTGGGCTACAACAAAGAAAGTTACAACAATGTAAACATTGCCACCAACAGAACATGGAGGTAATTATGCCACAGAGATAATTGTCCATAAGGACCTCATAGTGAGCCAAATCTTATAAAGAAAACGTGATCAAAATGTTTTTTCAATTTCCGTTTTCTATGTCCTTACATCAGGGTAGAGTGGCGAACACTTGAAGTTGTCTGCCAAGTCCCTTTTTGAGGTAAACTTCTTAATAAATACAAAAGCACATTACAGATGTTGTGGTAACTTCAAGCCATCTTAACACTGTTGAGCGGAAGCAACTGTATGGAAGTGCACCTAACACCTAAATCCAGTTGAGGATCATTTAGTTATCGCTACTAACGACTCCTCACTAATTATAACTGGTTAGTTATAACCAGATGAATGAAATACTTTACACTGTAGAGAAGTTTGTGAATTTGAACAGACTTCTTAATCAATTTCTGTTGACAATTTTGTGATAAACTTTAGATATTAACTATGTTTTTATAATAATTCTACCTGGTTTATTCATTATCACATTTATATGAAACTTTATTGAGAAGGTTCAGCACACGTAAGGTCAAATAAATGGCCGAAGCAATGTACAGCTGCGCTGGGAGCCATCAATAATGATGGTCAGAAACATTCATGCCCATCCCACCACACACACACACCTCCTCCACCCTCACCAACATAATACCCACCTTCCTCACAACTTTACCTCCCTCATCTCTCTTCTCCTTCGTCCCTCTCCATCTCTCCCTTCCCTCTTCCACTTCACCTCACTCTTCCCCCTTCCTTTTATCATCTCGGCTCCCACTTCCCTAAGCAATCTTCACTTGGTTGGTTCCTTCTCATTAGTACCCAGGGGAAATCTGCAGTTCTTGTGAGGGTCACCAGCTGCTGGCATATTGCTGCAAGGCTCCCACTGTGGCGAATACATTGCTGCAAGGCTCCCACTGTGGCGAATACATTGCTGCATTGTTCCTATAGTCGTGACTGCATTACTGCAAGACTCCCACAGTGGCGTTGCTGCAAGACTCCCACAGTGGCGTTGCTGCAAGACTCCCATAGTGGCGTTGCATTACCGCAAGGCTCCCACAGTGGCGAATACATTGCTGCAACGCTCCCACAGTGGCGAATACATTGCTGCATTGTTCCCTATAGTGGCGACTGCATTACTGCAAGACTCCCACAGGGGCGTTGCTGCAAGACTCCCACAGTGGCGTTGCATTACCGCAAGGCTCCCACTGTGACGAATACATTGCTGCAAGACTCCCACAGTGGCGAATACATTACTACAGGATCTCTGCAACATCCGGGACATTCCTAGCGTGCAAACTTGTACAGAAGAGTGTCGAAATGTTGCTACAGGTGTCCCGTTTTCTTTTGCAGTTAGCTCTCTCGGCATTACCTTTGTTGGATGTGTGAGCGCTGGTGTAGGAGGCTCTGTTGGTGCTAGTGGCTCTGTTAGTGCCAGTGGCTCTGTTAGCGCTAGTGGCTCTGTTAGCGTTAGTGGCTCCGTTAGTGCCAGTGGCTCTGTTAGCGTTAGTGGCTCCGTTAGCGTTAGTGGCTCTGTTAGCGTTAGTGGCTCCGTTAGCGTTAGTGGCTCTGTTAGCGTTAGTGGCTCTGTTAGCGCTGATGATGCTGTCGTTACTGGTAGCTCTGTTAGAGCTAATGTTTCTGTTCGCGCTGGCATCTCTGTTATTTCTGGTAGCTCTGTTATCGCTGGCGGCTCTGTTTGCGCTAGTGGCTCTGTTAAACGATGGGAGGGGAAACTCTGTTCGAGCTGACTCATCTTGAGGACCGAGCGATGTGCGTTTAATGGCTTTGTTTATTAAGCCAGGCTGTTGGGCTTGTCTCGGTAATTAATGGCCTGTTTGGCGTTGACCCCGAAGTCGTTAGCTAAATTGACGTTAGTTTGATCAGCGTTAGCTTCGTTGATGTCCTGTTTGTGGAGTCGTTAGCTTCGTTGATGTCGTCTGTGTGATGTCGTTAGCTTCGTTGATGTCCTGTTTGTGGAGTCGTTAGCTTCGTTGATGTCGTCTGTGTGATGTCGTTAGCTTCGTTGATGTCGTCTGTGTGATGCCGTTAGCTTCGTTGATGTCGTCTGTACGATGTCGTTAGCTTCGTTGATGTCGTCTGTACGATGTCGTTAGCTTCGTTGATGTCGTCTGTGTGATGTCGTTAGCTTCGTTGATGTCGTCTGTACGATGTCGTTAGCTTCGTTGATGTCGTCTGTGTGATGTCGTTAGCTTCGTTGATGTCGTCTGTATGATGTCGTTAGCTTCGTTGATGTCGTCTGTGTGATGTCGTTAGCTTCGTTGATGTCGTCTGTGTGATGTCGTTAGCTTCGTTGATGTCGTCTGTGTGATGTCGTTAGCTTCGTTGATGTCGTCTGTGTGATGTCGTTAGCTTCGTTGATGTCGTCTGTGTGATGTAGTTAACTTCGTTGATGTCGTCTGTGTGATGTCGTTAGCTTCGTTGATGTCGTCTGTGTGATGTAGTTAACTTCGTTGATGTCGTCTGTGTGATGTCGTTAGCTTCGCTGATGTCGTCTGTGTGATGTCGTTAGCTTCGTTGATGTCGTCTGTGTGATGTTATTTGACATTCCTCCACAGTTCATGATGGCCCTAAGGCGTTACCTGCGTTATATAACGGTGTGTAGATCATAACACAATGACCCACGTAATAGGTTTGTCATTGTTAGCGTCTGGACAAAGCGTCATTCCACCCTCTTGTTAACTCCGTTCTTGTTAGCTGTGTTACCGTTAGCTTTATGATACACCATTGTCGTATAGCTAGTTCTGGACTGGATCACCAGCGTATCAAGGGGGGAAAATCTGATGTGGTGTGAATTAAGTTTCAAGACAAATTTACGTTCATTTTACTGAACAGTGAAGACAGAAGACCTCGTGAATGTGTTGTGGGCAGTGAGGTCTGTACATTGAGACATGATGACCCCTCTTCCAGTAAGAAGTATATTAGTGAATTAAGTTTACAACAATACTGTCGAATTACTCATATGTCTATTGGCTCAGATGTCACCAATAGAATTACACTGTCGCATTTGATACTGCCTGCTGGACGCATTCAATATAGTAGAAAATGAAGGAAGACATTGAATCAATTAAATTGACACTGAAATTCATGTACCCACAGATATGAGAGTGATCAAAAAGCTCACGATATATGCAATGGTAAACTGGCTCGTTTTAATGACCGTGAATTTACGCAAGGGGTGGGCCCAGGTTCGAGTCCTAGGTGCGGTGGTTGGTCCACAGTCATCAGGTGAGTTTGCGATCTCGCGAGCTGGGAGTGCTGAGGTGGCCTTCCTCGATCTCTTGTCTTGCCGTATGTTGACGACATGGGAAGCCACGACAATATCTGTGATGAATTCCTCCAAACACCAGACACTGACCGGGTCTCGGTTCATATATGAAATGCAATGGTCTAATTTGCCTCTAAAAATCGTCACTGTTTACCTATTCAATAACTCAATTTGTTCGCCTGATGATTTATAGATACACATTAATAATAAATGATTAATTCCCTGTGTATATAGAGATAGCTAATTGGGTGAAAAATAAATTGGAAATTCCTTTATTGCGGAGAATTGTCAAAAAGCTGACGGCAGACGAATGTGCTTCACTTGTTATTACTGAACACATTAACAACGCGCCAGACTGTTACTTACTGTAACATATATATATATATATTTTTTTTTTTTGTCGCTGTCTCCCGCGTTTGCGAGGTAGCGCAAGGAAACAGACGAAAGAAATGGCCCAACCCACCCCCATACACATGTATATACATACGTCCACACACGCAAATATACATACCTACACAGCTTTCCATGGTTTACCCCAGACGCTTCACATGCCCTGATTCAATCCACTGACAGCACGTCAACCCCGGTATACCACATCGATCCAATTCACTCTATTCCTTGCCCTCCTTTCACCCTCCTGCATGTTCAGGCCCCGATCACACAAATGCTTGCTTGACTATCAATACATCACTGATCTACTACAGACCCTCTCCTTCCCCTTAACAGCACCAGATCCTCACACAACCACAAGGAAACACATTATCGAGACCTCGGGACCCACTCACCCCCTCACACAAGGTAAGAACCTCCTTTTGCCTGATGATTACTGAACAATACATCCTTTGTCTAACAGCCGAGGGGAAAATATATGTCATCATTACCATCACACAATAGGTCGAGAGGGAGCGAGGGAGGTAGATAGATAGGTAACTAGATAGATAGATAGATAGATAGATGAGAGAGAGAGAGAGAGAGAGAGAGAGAGAGAGAGAGAGAGAGAGAGAGAGAGAGAGAGAGAGAGAGAGAGAGAGAGAGAGAGAGTACCTCTGCAGGAAGTCTCTACAATCTCTCAGTCGAGGATTCAAGTCTCTTACTCCCACGTCCGGACACGTTGAGATTCGAAAGCGACCTCGCGAGATATCAGAGACACTTGGTGTGTCCACGATGGTTAGGTTAGGTTCTTAGAGTGTGTTTACAATAGCTTCTTAGTGTGGTTAGCTTAGATTCTTAGTGTGTGTTTAGATCAACTTCTTAGTGTGGTTAGATCAGATTCTTAGTGTGTGTTTAGATCAGATTCTTAGTGTGGTTAGATCAGATTCTTAGTGTGGTTAGATCAGATTCTTAGTGTGTGTTTAGATCAGATTCTTAGTGTAGTTAGATCAGATTCTTTGTGTGTGTTTCGATCAGATTCTTAGTGTAGTTAGATCAGATTCTTAGTGTAGTTAGATCAGATCCTTTGTGTGTGTTTAGATCAGATTCTTAGTGTAGTTAGATCAGATTCTTAGTGTGGTTAGATCAGATCCTTTGTGTGTGTTTAGATCAGATTCTTAGGGTGGTTAGATCAGATTCTTAGAGTGTGTTTAGATCAGATTCTTTGTGTGTTTAGATCAGATTCTTAGAGTGTGTTTACATCAGATTCTTAGTGTAGTTAGATCAGATTCTTTGTGTGGTTAGATCAGATTCTTAGGGTGGTTAGATCAGATTCTTAGGGTGGTTAGATCAGATTCTTTGTGTGTTTACATCAGATTCTTAGTGTGGTTAGATCAGATTCTTAGGGTGGTTAGATCAGATTCTTAGGGTGGTTAGATCAGATTCTTAGGGTGGTTAGATCAGATTCTTATAGTGTGTTTGGATCTGATGAGTGATACAGATAATGTCTGTCAGGGGCGGCGGGCGGGAGGGAACAGCGTCTGGGGAGTGAGGTTCAATGATCCCGAGTCCAGTATTCTTACACACGTTCGCCTAATTCTACACGTGATTGTGGAATAGAAATGATCGATTATTACTATCTATCTTCTTTCGGTTGGGTGAGAGGATAGGATTGGGGGTGGGTTGGATATATAGGCGTGCGTCCAACCTAGGTTTTCCCAGCTTCACAAATCAAAATGAAAGTCTTTCCCAGCGACGATCGACAACATACCCTCGTACTGTTGTGGAATCAAGACATATAAGTCCCAGGGGAATTAAGGAACAAATGATACAGGAAATTCAAGTCCACTGAAGGGTATCAAAGACCATAAACACTCTCCTAAGCGGTATAAACGGACGAAAAATTGTAGGGAAAAATAAGGGAAAGAATCCTGGAAACTGTTTACGTTTTAGCAGAAAAAGCTGTGGATTTTGTAGCAACTGTGTTTAATTGGAGAACATGTAGTGGGTGTTATTGCAACTGTGTTTAATTGAAGAACAGGTAGTGGTAATTGTTGCAGCTGTGTGGGGGAAGAGAGGAAAAATGGAATTTACTGTGGTTGTATATTAGCTGGAGAACAGGTTGTGGAATTCGAACGCTTGTTGGATGGAGGATAAGCCTTTTAGGGCATAGATCCGCCGACGTAAATGTATGGGCTATCATGAGGCGAGGGTAATGTTGTGCCGCCATTAACCTTATGGATCGTCGGATTAAACGTAATTTTATAACCAGTTGATCGCCTCTGCCCCGATTGTAGGCGTCAGGTCTGTCTACCGGATATATTGCCATGATAACACCTCTGGCAGAAACTGCTGTTGCTGCGTATATATATATATATATATATATATATATATATATATATATATATATATATATATATATATATATATATATATATATATATATATATTGGAAAGGATCACAATTTTGCGCGTGATCAAGATATTCCTATGAGTCCACGACACTCACGTGTTTACCAAATGGCGTCCTAGCTTCGTCACTTCGATGTATATCAACTGACTGTTATATTTCTCTCTTGTGTCTCCCCTGATGATGTGATTATGACACGAAAGTGCACTTGGGAACTTTTCGTGTTTCATTTTCCCCGTGGACTCATATATATATATATATATATATATATATATATATATATATATATATATATATATATATATATATATATATATATATATATATATATATATATATATATATATATGTACGTACATTTCTAAATTGTGGTTCTCATCAACATGCATTTAGATATCTTACCGATTAATCTATGACTGACACTATGTCATTTGACAATAATCGCCGGCTCACACCTTATACATCATAATCACAACAATCTGCCAACAGAACCTTTTTTTTTGACTGACTGACATGGTACGGGTAAATGGCATGCCCCAATCAAGGCAACATCAGATGAAAGAAAAGAGTTAAAGGGAAAGAATGTGTTTGTTATTCAAAGCTCCGTCGATGTGTTTAGACCTGACCCTTAAAGGAAGGAAGGTTCCATGAAGTATTAAAGACAAAAGAAGGAAGCGAATTCTAAGCTTAGCTTTTCGATGGAAGAAGGAGGCTTCAAAGCAGCCAACTAGTGTGTATGATCTAAGGTTACCGGTGCAAGGTAGATTGTCAAACCAGAATTCCAGTGATCCCATCTTATTTTCCGTGGCAGTTGTCACGTCATTGAAAGCATAAAGTAACGAGGAAGAAGTGAGGAGAAATACTTGGTACGAGTGTATGAGGATAGCAGGTACTACGAGCCTTAGACACACACACACACACACACGCACACGACCCAAGGACATGATACGTACCTCCTCAACGAGACTTTCCCTGCAGTACATTACTCTATATGTCACCTGAAAGGGACATGGAACGTGGGCATTGCCATCACATAAGATAATGCACATAGAAATGTTAGGATTCAATCAGTTGAATTCTAGCTTGAATCTGTATAAAAGATCTTGAAGATAACGTAAGATCACTAGATCAGTGGACATGTTGCAAGCGGAAGTAATGCAACATGACCTGAAGATAATTGCAACAAGATAACTACTACATTTAGTAAATAAATTAAATGAATGATAATTCCAAGAGAGTCAGAGAATATATCGATTAGTACGGTACAATAAAAGAAAATACAATCAACATCACACTAGTCCACGTGAATACACTAATACACCTTACTATGAAGAGAACATACCCCACTAAACTGCACAGTACACATGCCACACTCTTACATACGTTTTCATGAACAACATACATAGGAATTATAATATCTGACTGTACACAGATGACGCTCTCACATGTCTTCACATACACAATATACACAGGAATCCCTATACCTCCTAGTATACATATAATACTCATACATGTCTTTACATACACTATATACACAGAAATCCCTACACCTCCTAGTATACATATAATACTCATACATGTCTTTACATACACTGTGTACTCAGAAATCCCTACACCTCCTAGTATACACATAACACTCATACATGTCTTTACATACACTGTATATACAGGAATCCCTACACCTCCTACTATACACATAACACTCATACATGTCTTTACATACACTGTATACACAGAAATCCTTACACCTTCCATTATACATATGACACTCGTACATGCCTTCACTTACACATCATACACAGGAGTCCCTACGCCTCACAGTATACATATGATAGCGGCCGGCATCACCTGGTGTGGGAGCTGTGTCGTATAAGATAATTTCCCTTATACTCAGTCAGTCGACCACCGCAAGTCATCGACCTTGCCTTACGCAGGGTGAGACAAACACTAAATCCATCCACGTCAAGACTTAAGTTGAAAGAGTGATATTTGAGTACAGACTATTGTTATTCTTACGTTTAAATTTGAAACAAAAGATAGTTTTCATGTAATGCTGGCATCAACGTACAGAGAGTTATGATGATTATCTTCACTAGAATTGAAGAATGATTTATTCATCCGTCGTAATGAGAAATGTGAATAAAATATATACCTCATTTGGAAGTAAGAGATTTACTTGGCATGTAGCTATCAAAGTGCAGCAATAAAGGAAACCATCATGCTTGGAGTAGTGTGCTACTCGTGTCCTAGTTACTGTGTCGGGCAGAAATGAAGCGACATAAAATTATTCATCATAATCAAACTCACAACTGAGACTTGAAACGCTCTGACATAGAAAATTTCCGAGCTTTCCGGAATAATTAATCGTCAATCATCTATCAACAACATAAAATGCGATCCAAATTGAATATTTTTTTTTCTATTTTCTTCTCGAGGATAGATCATAAAGACATTATACCATAGGCACCCTTTGTTTTCTCGCTCTTCAAGCCTTTAAGATGTGCTTCGATCCCCTTTAGTTTCTTACTCTAATTAATTCATTGTTGCAAAAGCGAGGGGTCACAGTTGAGATAAATATTTCATAAAGAAAAGCTCATAATATTACGAGATGGCAGTTAGTAAGAAGGGGAGGAGGTGAATCATCGAAATCTTAATAGCTGATGGAAAACATAATAGTCTATCCTATCAAGCGAGAACTGCTAAGTCAGCAGTATCCACAGCCTGAAACCCCACCAGAGCCACAGACTCCAGTGCTCCGTGTGGATACGTCATGTTGCCTGGTAAACGTCTATCAGGAAGAACTCAGACAAACTTCTCACCGAATTTCAGATGAGGAAATTAACCGAGGAAACTTCTGGCATGAAAGCATTTCCATTAGAACCACAAACTTTCACGTTCCAATATTCGTGGGTGAAATGGTTACAGGGAATTCTTGTCGTACGTGTTTAGGTACGAATGACTACAACTTTCGTGTATGGTAATTTACAAGACCAGGTTTTGATTTGCTCTGCACCTACGAGTTAATGAGCCTAGATTACCATTAATACCAAGACCAGACACTGGGTTCCTGGGTCATTGATAGAGCAGTGGTTATCCACGACACAAGAACCGTCCATTTGATTATACGACAACTCTTCAACACTGAGACTGTTGTAGTGACGTTTACGCCGAAGTTGGGTCAGTTCCACAGCATGTTTGATAATGAGTCGCTCGAGGCTTATATTTCATTCCTTCTTTCTCGGTTTGGGACGCTTGTGGTGAGGGAGTGTGGGGTGAACACGTACTGACAACATAGTTTCTTGTAGGTAATAAACGTAAGATCTGTTGATGAATCTCGCCTCATAGGGTGCAGCTGTGGGTGTCGGGGTGTTCTATGCAGCTGGCCTGACTAAACACACTATGTGGGCTTGTTGGACTCACCGTATAGCCCATGTATAACCTACGGGTGTTTGACAATGGGTTACAGAGACTTTTTTGTTGTTGTTGTTGTGTATGATGCGTATTTCATTATCGTACAAAGTCGATACGACTTTTGATACATCGAAGGAAGTTGCAGTGTTATGTCTAGATTGGAGTGAAGGAAGCTGACATTAGAGGGACATAACACGGTGAGGATATCCACCAAACGGTGAGGAAGCAGTGAGTTTCTGGCCTTATTCGAAATCACGAAAACGTCTGACCGTTCGCGTATTGCACAGTGGCTCTGAATGATTCCCTCACGCTCTGACCATCTAAGAAGGAGTGACGTAGTTGCGTATCTTCCCACTCATACTTTTCCCAATCTGGTGGACAAAAGCGACAATGGCTAAGAGTTCCATTGGCTGCCGGATTTCATTGGACCGTGTCGAGTTGTGACTGATGCAGGTATACGAATCGTAAGACTGTCAACACCATTGCTGGTGGTGGTTATATAACCACAGGCTTGTAGACTGTCAGTCACCAAGATTCTCTCTAAGAAATGCCCAATAGGGCATACCTTCGAGGTTGAGGTATAGCAAAAGTATTTTCGTTCTTTTTATAATGACGAAGACTCATAAGGGTCTACATTCTAACTTGCCTGCTTTAGCTGCTCCTTAGCGATGATCGACGTAGATCACCATCCTCCATCCCGTACACGCGTATTGAAGTGAACGTAATATATCCAGGTAGAGTTGATGCAGCTGGAAGACATATTTGTTCTCCGCTTTCAACCACAGCAACACCGAATTTTTTATTGAATGCAGAACACGACTCTAGTTTGTCTGGTTTTCATATTATGCTTCTGGCGTTGGTGTGCGTTGAGCTAACTTTGCTTTGTGGTATTTGTGCGACATGGGAATGAGTTTTCTGGATCCAGTTTTACATGCCTGAATCCCTGTTGGTATTGGCCTTCACACTGGACGACTGGGGAAATCCTTCCTTTCTCTCTCTCTCTGACTCTGGTTTGACCTGAGGTTGGAAATTCTCGTCTACCTAGACTTGTTGGTCTTTGATTCTTAGCTGACCTGATCAGATGTGCTGGACTGGGTCACCTTTTTCCATCCTTTGCGACTATTCAGCTCCCTGCTTCTGGAATTAATGCCACAAATAATGATAATAATTGTGAATAAAAGGGTCTCTCGACCTCCATGCAAAAAAACCAGTCTGATTGTCCATTATACTGAGAAATGCTGGAATCTACTTAGGTAGAAATCTCTGAACTGACTAATGAGGGACTTTATACCTGCATATCGTTTCCGCTGACCAACCTCTACCTACATTGTTGATTCCCTCTTGAATAATGACCATCGTCTCCCTAAATGTATTCATTACTGTCTCATCAAACATGTCAAAGATATCTTACGACAGGAAAGCACAAATGCTTCCTCCTCGTAATCTTTCCTAAGTCTCCTGATTCTGAGGAGTTAACCATTGAAATGATACGAGCATCATCCTGTATGTAATCTGAACCTATTCTGGGTCAGAATAACTCAAGCCTGAACTCGTGCTTTAGATTGGCAAGTCCTCCTGGCTGGATTCTCTCCTCCCATCTCCCTCAATGCAGTTATTCCTGGTTCTGTCTCGTCCCTCTAACTCCATCGTACACGTGTCTGACATTCTCTCTTTCTCTGATGCTTTTCTTACTGATCCTATGTTTTACCCTATGATCTCTTTTCGTTCATAGCTGAAAGCAACTTTTCTCTGGACAGAAAACAGAGCAAATGGACCAGTTGGCATTTATTATAGCGTTTTGAAGGGGAGTTCCTCCCAACACTGCGTCTGTTTTTGCTCGTGTTCCGCTTTTGTTTAAGAACCGAACCTAAACGTTTTGGTGGGAAGATGGAATGGGACAGGATACCCCCTAAAAAAAAGTGACTGTTCTAACCATTCAAAATATCGCCCAGTTGTGGGAAGATGGAATGGGACAGCCTACACCCTAAAAAAAAAAAAAAAATGACTTCTAACCATTCAAAATATCGCCCAGTTAATTTAACTTCCACTATTTCTAGTCTTTCTAAACCTCCTTAACTCCCATTTTCTTAAACATCTTGAATCTCCTAGTCATTTCTCCGATCATCAGCATGGGTGTCGCGAGGCAAGATTAACTAGCGTTATCCCATCTGATCTTACTCATACCTGGTCTTGATATCTGAGAGAGTGGAAACTCCTGTGCTGTAGCCAGTGATGTATTAAAGGATTTAGACAGGGTGTATAGGATCGTGGTCTCATCTTCATGCTCTTCTCTTTTGGCTCTCCTCCCCCACATTTGCAGAAAACTTGATATCAAGTAGCCCTATTGTCTCATAAAGAGAGAGGGTAGCTCTCGCCTCTTATTCCTGCTAATAACGCTGGTAGATTACAGACATCCTTAGACGATGCACATGACCTCATTTTATACACTATTTCAAGGCTGTGTAGATGACCAGGAGGAACAATTTGCGAGATGCAATCCACCACAAACAATCACAAAGCGTATGAAGACATTCCAGATGGCGTAAGGATATTTGATGTCAGTTGTATGGCTCTTGCGGACGACGAGAACTTTGAGACATTTCGAATCGTTTTAGAAGTCTTTCTTGACGAAGGGTGGTGACCAGATCAGCATCAGTCTCCTCATCTCCTTGATATATATATATATATGTGGTATTCACATGTTCTCCCGGGCATTCCGCTCATATCGAAGTTGACAGAGTGATCAGAGGGGAGACCGAGGACCCTCGTCTTATTACAGGAGATAATGAGACAGTGATCCACCATTTCCCTGGTGGAGCGTCAAGGATGACATGCATGTCTCAGTTTGGCCCATGATATAGTGCGAATATCATCCACGTAATGAACGGCACTTTCAGTGGGGTGAACAGGATTTGTCATGAAAAGGATCGTGCTTGAGTACTTATACCAAAGGCGTAGGGCTCAACTCCCTGGTACTGTTGAATCAATTCACTTGAGTACTGACAAACCTGTTGTGTAGATTGTCTTTCGTCAGTGCCATGAGTTTACCTTCCATGGCAAACTTGACCATTGTCTTCGCACGATGTCTTTATTGAATATATCGAAAGTTAACATAAAATCAGTAAATACTTTTTGCACCTTCTCCTTACTATGCACAAAATATTCCAAAAGACATGCTTGTATGCTGCAGTTAGACTTAAACCCATCAGAAATTGGAGATAACATACCCTTCGCGAAACAAAAGGCGATCGAGAGCAATTCCCTCCAAGCCCTGACAAATGCTTATCATCTTTAAGTACCAGCAACAAACGCACTCTCCTTCAAGCCCCAGCAGACGAAGCACACTACATATGCATTTCGACTTCATGAAATCAAAAGGAAAAACAGAGCTAGAATTTCAGTTTATTTTCTGAAATACATGCATGGCCGAGCCACTGTATGACCTCTACGTTAGTGTCCGATCCAAGGTTGGTGTCTGTGCTTATTGCAGTTACAGAAACAGCGATTCTTCCCCTCGTGGAACCTGTGTATCCCTCCTGCGAAATCGTCTGGCATAGAATTTTTCCACTTATCACGACTTTGCTGTTACGTTGCGTTCTTCCCCTCCTCCTCCTCCTCCTTACAGTACCTCCCTGTACAACTCGTCGGTTACTTGACGTCCTGCCATGTAGCATTGCTCTCCTCACATGTACACCACAGGGGTTTGTAAGCCTATGCTCGGGATGATCCTGGTGGAGCTGAGGTCATTTCATTTTCCCTCTCACACGATGTGGAACAAATAATCAAATACTTAACACGCATTTCTGGCTGTCAGGACTCTCCATATAACACCTTCGATCTCTTTATATAAAGCATCTTACTATACATACAATACGCCTTTCCTCCTACGGTTCTAGGGGTCCTCCTCCGACAATCATGTATCTGTTACTTCTAATTGGAAACATCCAGCAACCTGTCCCCTGCTCGAACACGAACTCTGATACAATGGGAAAGCTGAGTGATCGTTCCTGACTTTTCACGGGATAGGTGCTGGTTCATTGGTCGTGATGACTCCAGCTGTGCTGTCCATATAGCGGATGCTGTCTTGGTTGGGATGCAGTCTTGCGTCTCTTCTTCTACCACACATTTCCAACCCCAGTTCATGGTTTGATTGCTATTGCTTCAATACTTTCCTTGAATCCCACGGTGCTTCATTTCTGTTCATAATCACAGGCAAATTTGTTGTTTGTGAAGTCAAATATACCATCATATGAAGAAAACGTGCTGACTTGGCCTCTTATAACGATAGATTTTTCACTACCTCTGCTAGATGTATCTCCTATAACTCCTGTAATTCAGCTCTTCTTCCTCCTTACAGACCCGATCAGCCTTTACCGTAAAATCTCCGATGGATAAAGATCCCGTTTTCGTTAACTTATTCTCCTTTAATTTTACTTTGCATCACTACGTATTCTCCCCTTATTGAGCCTGTGCCCCTCGCCTGTATTTTGCTGTGGTATGTTGTTCCAGGTAATTTCCTCGTTTCAAGCAGCCAAGGTATATGGCCTATCTATCGTGTATAACTACAGTTTTGTGTGTGTCTTGTGCGAGTACCATAATCTACAAATGTCTTTCCATCTGTTTCGTTGCTTTTAAGACGTTTACCTGAGTCTCCGGGTACCTATGGGCTCGTATTTTAAAAGGTTTTCTGGTCAGACTTCACGATTATATTACCTGTCTGTGTGTTGTAGTATCACTGTGTTGCCCCGTCATGACATCCGTATGTGCTTGTTTTCTGTCTGCAGTTGATTTTGTGCTTGCTTGTTCTCGTGTGTGTGTGTGTGTGTGTGTGTGTGTGTGTGTGTGTGTGTGTGTGTGTGAGAAAGGCATCCTTTGTGCTTTTCCCTGACGAATGACAAACCAGCCACAAAGCAATACGATTTTGACAAAGCAAAATAACTAGCAAAATATCTACCTCTACAGCGCGTCCATTTCTATACAGATATTACTTAAAAATCAATATGAAACATTCACGTTTTGTTTGCCCACAGTAATGGAAGTATTCACCTCCCCTTAACTCCTGACAGTTTTTGAAATATACGAAAAACAAATGTCTATACTTTTTTGTGCTATCTCTTCATCCATGAAAATGTCAGGTTATTTCTATAATTCTTAGAGACGCTTAATCATCACTACAAACTCAAGTATAATACACATGATCAGCTTAAAAGAATTTCAAGAAGATAAAGAAAATTAGAATTATGATATACGTCTTTGTTGATGTATATGATAAGCAGTATCTCAAAGACAGACGTTATCATAATATCGTTAACAAGAGATTATGAACCACCTACCACAGCTTGGTCTTACTGATATAAACCATCATCTTAATCTCTCTCATTAGTAGCTTAAGACATACTGATATAAACCATCATCTTAATCTCTCTCATTAGTAGCTTAAGACATACTGATATAAACCATCATCTTAATCTCTCTCATTAGTAGCTTAAGACATATATAAATTGGTGTTTACATTACTTATTGTAAGACTATAGGAATATATATCTTTTGTGTTTGCAAGCGCCTGTCTAAGTGGTTCACTATATAAGAGCGTCGATCCATCAGTGTTGGTCCGTGTTAACCTTGTATACAAGTTAGCGTCTGTTCGTACAATTATCCTACACAGTAGTGTCCATCACTGCATCAACAATACAGACACACCCTCCCGCTGTACTACCTGCTCCTCATTGCTCCCAAACTCTCTTAATAGTTCAAAGTTTCGCAGCTTCATTAACTTAACGCAACTTAGACTTGACTTCAACAATACAGACACACCCTCCCGCCGTACTATCTGCTCCTCATTGCTCCCAAACTCTCTTAATAGTTCAGAGTTTGGCAGCTTCATCAACTTAAAGCAACTTAGACTTGACTTAATGTAATCCAGCAGAACTTGTGCTTCTTATCAATGGCTGTGTAACGTTGGGTCAGTACTCATCTAAAACTCAAAAGGCCAAGTATGGAACCCCTGGTTTGCTCGAAACAGAATGTCTGCATCATTAACGAAGTCTACCATCAGCCTCTTAGCTCCTGAAAGGCATTTAATACGTGATGCAAATGTAAGAGAGGAAAAAAAAGATATGGGAAAATAAAAACGATATTGCAAATCTGACATGACTCTTTTACCTAGCTGTTCTGTGCGCTGCATCGGCCACGCCTGGATGGCGACCAACAATAGAGTCTGTCCGTTGACAGGGACCTGCTAGGATGATGAGAGAGATATTTCTATTGAAAAAAAAAAGAAAACTTATGGCAGAAAAATAACGAAATATAGTGTCACAACAGAGGTTACTCTACCGAACCCCCCGGGCAACTGGGAAACTGTATGAAACAGTTTGTCAGACCTTCACCCAGTCAGAGACCAATCGGGTGAGGGGAAACCAGTTTACAGCCTCCCTGAGGCAGCGAGCGCTGAGACGGAAGGCCACAGCTGCAGCCACCACACGACACGGATGTTATGAGTAAATTCAATAAATTCAGATCACATAATGGACAAGAAAAATCTAATCTCACTCTCGAGCAAAAGGGGATCAACAAGACATTGATAGCGACCTATTGTGGCATGGCTTGAGGAAACCATCAACTACCAGGTTCTATGTAAAAGGCAAAGCACAACGAAGGGAAGTCAAAACATCTTTAAGGGAAAAAAAAAATAAAAAATCACAGCGTCCTGAATCTTGTTCATCTCTCCCATAGACCAAGGCAAACAATAACAGTTAATACAGTGGACCAAGTCTGTAATTCTTCACAGGAATTACAGATTTGGTGAACTATGTTAATAGTTATTGTTTGTCTTGTTCTTTTGGAGAGAGATGGACAAGAGTTGGGACTTCCCTCTCCCCCTCCACTTCCTTTTTTTAAGGGCACAGTGGCTCTAAGGGTGACGGTGAGGGAATAAGGTGACGATCTTCCTACTGGTGGTGAAGGTGTTGTTACTATTGCTAGTGAAGGTCATCATGTTCCTATCTCACTGCTAGTGAAAGTGACAATGTTCCTACTGCTGGTGAAAGTGACGATGTTGCTACTGCTGGCGAAGGTGACGATGTTCCTACTGCTAGTGAAGATGACGATGTTCCTACAGCTAGTGAAGATGACGATGTTCCTACTGCTAGTGAAGATGACGATGTCCCAATACTGCTAGTAAAGGTGACGATGTTCCTACTGCTAGTGAAGATGACGATGTTCCTACTGCTAGTGAAGGTGACGATGTTCCTACTGCTAGTGAAGGGTGATGACCATTGCTTTGGTCAATACACTATGAGAAACTCATGAGATTTATAGATCTGGTGGAATGGCAAAGAAGTCTCGAGCATTATTATACAGGAATCTCAATATAGCTTTATGTGGCATCATAGAGACTTATAAACGAGAATATTGACACCTGAACGCTATCACAAGGCTAGATAATTGCTATAGGTTTTCCCCATTATAGAAATATAAAGGTAATCGAAAAAGACTCAAGATAATTGGGATTCAACTCGAAAAAGACTTAACACATTTGGGATCTAATTCTATGAAATTAAAGCTACCTCAAAAGACTTAAACTAATTGGAACTAGCCTCTATTGCTTGATGATTGGGATTTAACACTATAAAAATTAAGGTAAGTCAAAAAACTTAAACCAATTAGGATTAACTCTAATTGGTTGCTTCTATACACTCTTCAGTACAAGACTAAACCAAGGAATCATCAGTATGCAGTGCTGAGGATAGGTTCAAGAGAAAGGAGATGATTATGATTTTATTAGAAAGACGTTTTCTGCTACATCCTCTTGAATAATGAAAAGAAAAAAAAGACAGGGGAAAGAATAATCATACAATGATTGTCAACACCTCATGAAATATATAATCATACACGAACCTGAATAGATTCCGTCGCATAGGATAAGACTTATGAAAAAAATGGCTCATTACGTCTCTTAGGATAAGCCTTATGAAAAAAATGGTTCATTCCGTCACTTAGGATAAGACTTATGAAAAAAATGGTTCATTCCGTCACTTAGGATAAGACTTATGAAAGAAATGGTTCATTCCGTCGCTTAGGATAAGACTTATGAAAAAAATGGTTCATTCCGTCACTTAGGATAAGACTTATGAAAGAAATGGTTCATTCCGTCACTTAGGAAAAGACTTATGAAAAAAATGGTTCATTCCGTCACTTAGGGTAAGACTTATGAAAGAAATGGTTCATTCCGTCACTTAGGATAAGACTTATGAAAAAAATGGTTCATTCCGTCACTTAGGATAAGACTTATGAAAGAAATGGTTCATTCCGTCACTTAGGATAAGACTTATGAAAGAAATGGTTCATTCCGTCACTTAGGATAAGACTTATGAAAGAAATGGTTCATTCCGTCACTTAGGATAAGACTTATTGAAAAAATGGTTCATTCCGTCACTTAGGATAAAACTTATGAAAAAAATGGTTCAGATATTTAGAATCATTATCTATGAAGAGCACATGCTTCAGGGAACTGTGATAAAAACATTCAAAAAGTTAGATGATTGTGACAACTGAATATGATAATTTCTTCACATTATACGGAGCCTCAACATCAGAAAAGTAGATTTGATATCAAAAGGAAGGAGATGTAATTGCAACCTGGGTAAAAGGTTTTCAGCAGAAGATATGCAAAAGGGAGTAGATTTCTTCCAGATAATGTCACTGATAACCCAATCAATACCTTCAAATGAGCCTCGATAAAAACTTTGATATCCATTATCAGTAAATACATTTGTCTCGAGCAGGAAAATCTATCTTTTAAGTTTAGTGTTTTGAATATGATTTTTTTCCTCGGCAGTATATACTCTCTATTCTATATGGCATTCCTTAATTCGTTTTCCTGTCCGCTGTTGTGATAGAGAGATAGAGTGATAACTGAGGAGGTCCGGCCTCTACCACAGATATGATTATGACCTTAGGATACCGCGATTACCCCATAACACGTCGCCCCCTGTATACCACATAGCTCCAATTCACTCTATCCTGTGCACGCATTTCAACCTCTTGCATGTTCAAGCCCCGAGCACTTTCATGGACTGTCAGGTCTCCTTTACTATCAGTCTCTCACTATACACTCACAACACTTCCCTTAACAACCTAACCACCTTGCACCCCGGTCCTGTCCTCCCAACAACCCCATTTCCACAAGGCGTCACCACAACTCTCAGCCATTTCCACAGCTGTAGTGAGTAAAAAGAAAAAAAAAAACTTGAATATCCTAATCCTGCTGCACATAAATTTTGGTGGCAGTGGAGAAGTGCAGTAAAATATTCATAACGAAAGAACCAACCAACTCTCAGCTTCCGCAGAAGGTAAACATGTGCAGAAGCTTATGTGTTCACCAGCAAGGCCGGTTTGGACTGCTTCCTTCTCCCAATATCAGTACTTCTATCTTTGTTGTTTAATCATAAAATGACACACGGTCTGTAGAATCATGGTATCAATGAGGACTCTCGATAGCGAATCCATGGCTTGTGTACGATGCGACGACCAATATTGTGGGGAATTTCGCGCACCAAGACGGACCCCGCTAGATATTCTACTCGAAATGATTTTTGGAGAAAGATTTCGCAATGGAACAACGAAGCCGTGACGGAAAATCTATTGTCAACATTATCTTTTTTTTCTTCCAAATTAGACTTTTTTTTTTTTGGACGCATAAAAGACTGTATTGTGTCATTGTCTCCCGGTCAACGCAGGGTGGAAACCCGGGAACCGAATGCACACGGTTTCATAATGCTCTTGCGTTGCCGATTTTGGAGACTGTTTCCTGCTCTTGAAAATCTGACTTGCTGATACTTGGACTATGTAAGAGTCGGGAGCAAGTGTAAGTCTTTAGTTGTATATTAGTGTTTGAGTTATGAGACTGATACTAGCAGTCAACCCAGCTGTTCATCCTACTCTAGGGGTTGGTCGATAGGTTGACTACATGGCTTAAGGACTAAATATATATATGTATATATATATATATATATATATTTTTTTTTTTTTCCAGAAGGAGGAACAGAGAAGGGGGCCAGGTGAGGATATTCCCTCAAAGGCCCAGTCCTCTGTTCTTAACGCTACCTCGCTTATGCGGGAAATGGCGAATAGTATGAAAGAAGAAATATGTATATATATATTTCATTTTGGTTACATACATGTATATTTCCAAGTTTTTTCTTTATACAGGCTCATCTTTCTCCACCTTCGTCAGGAGCAGGAGGGCGCGTGAAGCAGTAGAGAGAAACCACAAAAAGGTGAGTGGGTCCTGATTGTGGATTAAGAGTTTAGGTCTCGGTGCATTATACATGATCACTAGACAGTCAGACACACCAGACTCACATACCTGGATATGTATACACACAAGATGCAATGAGTTAAGCCATACACAGGAGGCATACTGTTATATACACTCATAAAATACATCAAGATATATTTACACACAGGTTTAACTGCCTCACACTTGACGACCGTAAGCAGGGAAATAACTTAAGGAATCCTACAGAGACTGTTCGTGGATTCTGGACGACCATATTCGTATTCTCTCGTTCGTGTAACTTTTTCGGCATAATCCGAGTGTGGCCCCAGCCTGTTACAGACCCCGGCGACTTAATTCGATATTATTTTTTCATCTGACGTTCTTTTAGTGTAAAATCGCCTCCTATCAATGCCAAGAATTTACTTACGGTTTTGATTGCACTATTTGGTTTGATTTCTTTTATATTTTGAATATCTGATGCGTATTTGGAAACCTCTTCTTCAGCTCCTGTCCGGCAGTCGATGATCAAAATCATAGAAGGGCGAGAGGACGATGCCATTCCCAGGTGGAGGAGGGCTATGTGTCAGCCTTAACTCCCGGCCATGTACCTAGCATGGCGGAGGAGTCGCTGGTTTATGGGGAGTCGCCACCGTGGATGTGTTTGATGGTGTTGCGTATGGGAGGCGAGGCGGTATTGGTGGTGGGTGACCTGACACATATATATATATATATATATATATATATATATATATATATATATATATATATATATATATATATATATATATATATATATATATATATATATATTTATATATATATATATATATGTATATATATATATATATATATATATATATATATATATATATATATATATATTTTTTTTTTTTTTTTTTTTTTTTCATACTATCCGCCATTTCCCGCGACAGCGAGGTAGCGTTAAGAACAGAGGACTGGGCCTTTGAGGAAATATCCTCACCTGGCCCTCTTCTCTGTTCCTTCTTTTGGAAAATTTTTTAATTTTTTTTTTTTTTTTTTTTTTTTTTTTTTTTTTTTTTTTTTTTTTTTTTAATTTTCCAAAAGAAGGAAGGATATATATATATATATATATATATATATATATATATATATATATATATATATATATATATATATATATATATATATATATATATATATATATATATATATATATATATATATATATATATATATATATATATATATATATATGCATGAAACATCGTCATACGTCATGTTCGTTTTCACGACCAATACCGTTACCTCACCCCAGCCCATCCACCTCCACTATCCTTGAACCTCACCCACCATCTCCATCAGCCCTGTGATCGCAGATGTGAGTGGACTTCTAGTGTCTCCCAGGTCGATCCATCATCAGTATGGCACCCGCCCCTCGCTCTAGCTGTCCAGCATGAAGACGATATCATTCATTCTCTACTGAATTAGGAAGACGAATGAATATCACGCATCTTTATGATATATTCCAAAGGTTGTGTATGGAGACCAGGAAAAGTTTATCGCATCCGTGGAGAGTTCAGTGAATAGGATGAAGGTAAGGGAGAGTGAGGTAGGATTGCATAAGTCGTCTATGTACAGGAGAACGAAGCAGTCGTGATTAATAGATGATTTGGCGATTGGGAGAATAACTTTGGGTCATAAGCCAGATAGGATGACTTGCCATCCTAAAACAAAAACTCGCTCTAGGGACAGGCGTTCCGACGCAGTCTCGGGGTCACTGCTCAAAAAAGATGACCCGTTTAGAGTAATCTTAGTTTTGTGTTGGTCGGAGATTCATTCGCTCGGACATATGAATCAAGATCACTCAACTATGAGTACGACGAGGCAACATTTGTGCTCTTCAAGACAGGAGGATACGTCAGGAACTTTCGATGAAATAGTAATGAGCAAGTCTGAGATGGTATCAATTGTTTCAACGGAATTTAATAAAGCAGAGTCAAACCAAAGGAAATGAAAGGAAAGGTATTAGGATTTCATTAGTAACCTCAAAGAGAACTATCGGAAGTGAGTTATACCAGGAGAGATACGTCGATGATTTCTTCATCCTCGGTATAACACTGAGCATTTGTGGCTGAATTGACTCTGTGTAGTGGGGAAGGAACAGAGCGGTCCTTTCAATCTTCATTTCACGTCTGCCATGACTTCATTGATGACGTAAGTCTTCATGTAAGGGAGCAACCACTATATGAAGAGTATAGGTAAAGTTACCCTTGAGAGAATTATAGAAAGACACATGTTGGATATCGATTGAAGGAGAAGAGCATATCAGCTGAGGTAGCAATGGAAAGCTGATACACTGATCTAGGTACACTGTAAGGCAGGTGAGGTGACCCAGCCATGTTGACTCACATCAGATCAGCTCGGGATCAAAGAGTCGGTCTGTGTAGGTAAGGGTCTTCCTAACCCTAACGTAGTGAGGTCACAGAAGACTAGGCCAGAGTAGAGAACCGGCGGCCAGTGTAGAAATCAACACCAGAAGGAACTTAAACACGTAAACTTGGCATGTAAAATATGATTCCCAGGTCTCTGAAATAACACAAAGT